>NC_091441.1:2690854-2887014 GCF_964237555.1 Oryctolagus cuniculus | reverse complement strand
GCATGCAGCCAGAGACCCTGCGGCATTCTTCATCGCAGTCCACTCACCTGCAGGAGTAATTTAAGGGGGTGTGGGTGGGAGAGCGGGCAGAGATGGGGACGGGGTGCGGGGGAGGAGGTGGGGAGTCGGGGAATTGCACTGGGGACCTGAAATTATGGGCCTGTTCGGAATATGAATCCCCACAGCTGTGAGAAAGAAACTTGTCCAGAACACTCTCCCGGACGAGTTCTATTAAAAATGAGATAGTGGCCTGTAAATACGGATCCCGTGTCCCCGCATCGTGTCAGCCCTCTGCACCTCATTCATCCCCAAAGGCGCAATCCAGAGGATATTACCGCCGGCCTGCAAGGAGCGCCGGGGCTTGTTTCCATCACTCAAGAACTGCTGCCTTTTAAACACAAGCATGTAAATGAAATATTCTCCCCAGCAAGCCAGCCTCGGGCCAGGGACAGAGCAAACACCGCGCCCGGCAGCGAGCTGGGGGCCGTGCAGGTCATAGTGCGTGCAGACGCCGTTCACCGAGCCCCCCAGCCCAGCACCCAAACGAGAACCGACACCAGCGAGGGGCCAGGCCAGCAGCAGCAGCGGCCCCGTTAAATGACACGGACATGCAGCTGCGGCCGCTGTTTAATTTCTGCCCGCAAGCCCACTCTGCAGAGACCACAGTAATTGCAGCAGAGGATGGCCGCGGTGATAACACAGCAATAATGTTTCTCTTCCCTCCAATCTCACTGCCGGGAGTCAGGCCGATCACCAAGATATTTCACAGCACTTTTGAGAGGGCCTGGACTTTTAGGGGGTCCGGGGGCAGCGTCGGAAGATATTGTTCCCCAAATGTCACCGGGCAGGGCCCTCTGCTTGCAGCCCATCCACTCATCTCGGTGCCGCCCAGGGAAATCTTGGAGCTGCTCTCTGAATTCCTCATTCATTTCCAGGATGGCCGCATCTGACGGTCGTGGCATTGGCATTAAATCACAGCCTGGATGCTAAATCACACCCTGAGCAGGAACAAAAACCCTCGTGACCGGGCTGGAACGGCTGCCGGGCTCGGGCCTGGCACTGCGGCACCCCAGCACCCAGGCTGTGGCTGGACGCTGGGTGGTTCCTGAAGCGAGCAGGTGCACCTGCCACCCGGGCTGTCCCAACCCAGCTCAGTGGGGGGACTGAGGGGAGGCTGTCTGAGTCTGCTCAGGGCCCAAACTCGGGTGCTCCCGCGCCCCACATCCTTCCTGTTCCCCAGGGGCATCTCAAGGTCAAGTAGAGGCTGCTCTGTCCACTCAGCCTGCTGCCTTCCCTCCTTGAGCTGACGAAGGCAGCCCTGAGGAGGATGTGCAGTCCAGCAGGGGAGGGGGCATCTAGGACCCTGCACGGCCCCAACTCTGAAGCTCCAGCAACCAGCCTCCATGGAAAGAGAGGGTCGCCTAGAACGAGGGGAAAAGTCACCAACCCCCCTCCCCCGTCTTACAGCTGCCTGGGTGTGGGGAGGAGGGGGCTCTGGTCTGAAGGATGCCCCTTGCCCCTGGGTTGTCAGAGAGCTCCCACAGCAGAGGTGACCCTGACACAGGCCCCAGGCGCGGGGTCTCACGGCGTCCCAGCGTTGCAGGGCTCTGCTCATATCCTGTGCGGGCCTTGGACACTGCACGGTTATCACCAGGTTGTAAATCCAGGAGGTGAGCACTGATGAAGCCCGGGAACTGGCGAAGCTGCAGCGTGGGGGCCTGCAGAGCCAGGCCGAGCGCCGCCCCTCCGGGCTCTGTTGGCCTCGGAGGCCCAGGGGAGGGCAGCCTGGGAGCAGACAGGGCCCCAGAGATGTGGCCTCCGGACCCCCAGAACTCACACACGTGCAGAGAGGGACCTTGCTTGGAAAAGGGGTCTTTGCCGGCGTGATAAGTGACATGGGACCAGGCCGGATCAGCGGGCGGTGCTGTACATCCAGGGACAAGCGTCCTGGCAGAGGGACGCGCGGAGGACCTGGGCTGAGAAGAGGGGCTGCCTTATGAAGACAGGCAGAGAACGGAGTGGCGCGACCGTACGTCAGGAGCTCCTGGAGTCCCCAGAACCTGGGCAGGCAGGAAGGGGTCCCCCCAGGCCAGCGGGGGAAGCCAGGCCCTGCTCCCACCTTCATCGTGGACTTGGGCTTCCAGAACTGAGAAATGAGCCTGCTCTGTTTATGACCCGCCCAGTCTGCAGCAGCCCAAGCAGACTAAGGCACCCACTAAGAACAGAGGTTAGAGCCCCAGGTGGAAGTCCTAATCCCCCAGTCTAATCAGTGACATCCCCATTGTCTTGCAGTTTCTCCATAAATACAAAAGCGAATGCTTTACATTTGCAAAGAGAAGACTATGGCAGGTAGACACTGAGCATTGCAAAATCTCGGGGTCAAAGGTGAATTCTCCCCGGCCTGCTCTGAGTTGTGACAACTCCAAGGAGGGAGAGATGACCGTGTGCGAGGCTCCCTTACATGGAGGAATCAAACAAAAACACGCATGGCGCAAGCCACCCCTGATGCTTAGTGCAGAGCCAAGAGCAGTGTTCACTGGTGTTGGCCGTGCCCCCATCAGGGGGTCCTTGGGCACATGGTGGACATGCTCCGCCAAGCAGAGAGCCGGGGGCACCCAGGGTGAGACGCCGCGCCTTCACTGTCAGCTGCCGAACGCATGCAGCATCTAACTTCTCTCGGACTCCATGATCTCACCTGTGAAACGGAGCTGGTAGCAACACCTAACTGAGAAGGTCATCGCAGACTGTTAGTCTTCTAAAATTGTTGACCACACGGAACAGTGGTCAGCGGATGCCTGCTCCTGCTCCAACGTCTCAACACATGGGGCGTGGAGAAGGCTTTGGCTCCGTTCTTACATCATTGGCCCATCAGCCTCAGGAATTCGTGGGTGAAGTAACACCACCCCATTGGCCCATTCCCTTGGGCCACAGAGACCCAAGTCCTAGGATTGCTAAACTCGACTCAACAACCTTTGGGCAGGATCATGACTTGTGACGTGTTGGTGATTTTGCTTGTTTCGTGTCAGCTATACTTAACAACTCATGGGTTTCCTTTTGAATTTCATTCAGGTGTTTGTTGCTTTTTTTTAAATTCAGGTGACATTTGCAAACATGATGGCTACCATGATGCCATTCCTTTCTGTGACTGTGCACGTAGTGTTCCATAATGTGTGCGGACAGGGTGTTCCATCGTGTGTGTGCACAGGGTGTTCTATCCTATGTGAGCACAGGGTATTCCATCCTATGTGAGCACAGGGTGTACCATTGTGTGTGAGCACAGGGTGTTCCATCCTATGTGAGCACAGGGTGTTCCATCGTGTGTGAGCACAGGGTGTTCTATCGTGTGTGTGTGCACACAGTGTTCCATCCTATGTGAACACAGACTGTTCCATGTGTGTGCACACGGTACTCCATTGTGTGTGCACAGGGTGTTCCATCCTATGTGAGTACAGGGTGTTCCATCATATGTACACACACAGTGTTCCATCGTGTGTGTGCACAGGGTGTTCCATTATGCGTGCACCACCACGTGCTCTGCTCACTCTTCACGGCTGGAAGATGCTGGCGACGCCTCCACCTTTTGGCCATTGGGGGTGACCCTGCTCTGCGCATGGCTTCTGCGTCTTTCTGTGAGTCCCGTTTTCAGTTCTTCAGGGCACCAGCCTGGGTGGCAGGAGCAGTGCACGTGACACACCCGTGCTTAACTTGTTGAGGACGCCGTACTTGTCTGTTAACCTGCTGAGGGTTTCCGTTTTACACTGCCCCCACAATATATAAGGATTCCAATCTCTCCACGCTTATGCTGTTACTTGTTACTTGATGTTCTAATTTTTTAAGGATTTATTTCATTTATTTTGAAGGGGGAGAGAGAGAGAGAGAGAGAGATCGCTTGCAACTTCTGGTTCACTCCCAAAATGTCCACAACAGCCAAGGCTGGACCTAGCTGAAGCCAGGAGCCAGGAACTCCATCTGGGTCTCCCACATAGGTGGCAGGGGCCCAAGCACTTGGACCACCTTCTGCTGCTTTCTCAGGCACAGTAGCAGGGAGCTGGATGCGAAATGGGGCATCCGAGACTCAGTCGGGCTCTCTGGTGTGGCAGGCGGCGCTCAGCCCTCTGTCCTCAACTCCAGCCTCCCTGTTTGGATTTATTGTTTCTTTGCAGGTTGGTCGGTTTCTTGGAGCCCTACTCCAGCAGGTGTGAGTGATATTTCATTATAGCATTGATCTGCATTCTCCAAAAGATGTTGAGGACCTATCCGTGTGTTGGTTTGTCGCTTTCCTATCTTCTTTAGAAAAATTTCTGTCCCAGTCCATTGCTTAGTTTCTGATTAACTTGTTCGTCTATCGCTTGTTGGGTCATAAAGATTCCTTATTTATTTACATACGAATTCTTTATCAGGGACGTCCTTTGTAAATATCCCTCCCATCCATAGGTTTTTTTCACTTTCATAATTCGTTAGAATTTTATTTCACACATTGGGCTCACTCTTCCTTCCCTGACACACAGGTGACGCCCGGGTCAGGTGTTCTTAGGGAAGTCCAAGACTTCTCCCCCACCTGACAGGCCCTGTACTCCTTCCAGCCAGGGACTCGGGGATGAAAGGGTCATTCCTGAGGGAAACCAGCTGCCAATGCCACAGCAGAAGGTGGGGACGTGTCTTCTCCCATTTAAACTGTAATTCCACGTCTCGGTGTCCAGGCAGCCCTGCACTGAGCCCAGCTCTTCCCACCCTCAGCTCCTCCCCTGCATCACGGTAGCACAGGCCTCACAGACTGAGGTGTTTAGGGCTACAGGGAAATATGCTTCCATTCCTATCTGTGATGGAGAGATCCTTTCAAAAGGACACACAAATGATTACGCAGTGTAGTCACTTCAGAGAGCAAACTAAGCGGGGTCCCAGTGTCTACACAGCTGTTCCCTTCATCTGCTCAGCTCCTCCTTTGACACCTGTGTCTCAGGTCTGCAGATGTGTGGAAGGGACTTGGGAAGCTCTGGTACCCAACACTCAACAAGGGCAGTGTGGGTGGCATCTGCCCGCCTCCTGCCCACATACCGCAGCCAGGGTAGTTTGAGTGGCATCTGCTGGCACTGGAGCTACACCACCTACCCATATGGAGTGGGATGGCCAAGGCCACCACTGCCCACACCCACACAGCCTGCCTGGGCCAACTAGAGATTTGGCAAGAAAACCAAGACCAGCAAGAAATTAGCCTGAAACTTTAATAACCCATCCATGCGGTATTCACACTCGCGCTGAAGACAAGCGAGGAACAAACTCCACCCTACAATGCACATGATCTACAGTCAGGTACCAGGTATGAAGCATAACGACCCTCTTAAGTGGGAAAGACCAGGAATGGGCATTTATGGGGGGGGGGGCGAGGGAGAGAGGGAGAAAGGGAGGGAGAGAAAAGGGAGGGAGAGAGAGAGGGAGGGAGGGAGGGAGGGAAGGAAGGAGAGAAAGAGGGAGGGAGAGAGGGAGAGAGAAAAAGAAGGAGGGAGAGAGGGAGAAAGGGAGGGAGAGAGGGAGGGAGGGAGAGAGGGAGACAGGGAGGGAGAGAAAGAGGCAGGGAAGGAGAGACAGAGGGAGAGAGGGAGGGAGAGAGGGGGAGGGAGGGAGAGAGAGGTCCTATTCGTAAGCTTACTTCCTCAAATCCCACAAAGGCCAGATCTGTACCAGGGCTGGATTCAGCCCCAGACGGCAGCTCAGTCCAGGTCTCCCACGAGGGTGACAGGAGCTCGGGGGCTGGGCCTCCCCGAGCCTGCGCTAACAGGAAGCTGGAATCAGGAGCCAGAGCTGTACAGAGCCCAAGTGTCCTGCGACGGGGCCCAGGTACCTCACCCTTCATCTTCATCACCAGGCCAAACAGCTGCCCCCAAAATTGTAGCTTAATAAATAAAAAATCACCGTCTGCAACTGTCACAAACATCTTCTAGCTGGGAGGAGACGACAAATCCCATGAGGCCTGGGCTAGGTGGGGATTGTGAGACCTGCTGCTGCATGGGCAGTTCTGAAGGAACACCATCAAGCCAGCCTCAGACCTAGCATTCCAGTGACCTCGGCTCCCTTCCTGTCTAGAGGAGGGAAATGTCGTCCCCAGGTGTCCAGTCCACCTCCTGAGACACCAGCTCCAGGCCTGCTGCCAGGGGCCGCAGCGGCCACGCAGGTGAGCACGTCCTCTCCTCCAGACAGTCTTCCTGGCTTTACATTTTTATTTTCACTGTAACTGAAAGTTGAAGAGACAGAGTCAGGCAGACGGACTGAGCGAGATCTTCCATCCACTGGTTTGTCCCCCAACTACCTGCAACAGCCAGACCTAAGCCGTGAGCCTGGCGCTCCATCTGGGTCTCCCAAGTGGATTTCATGGATCCAAGTATCTGAGACTCCGTACGCTGCCTCCGGGGCGTGCATCAGCAGGAAGCTGGCCTGGACGTGGGGGCAGAGCTGGAAGCAGGCACTTTGACGCGGGATGCTGGGTACCCTGTGGCATCTTTGCTGCTGGGCGAAGCCCTGCCCTTGGTTAATTTTATTTTCTTTCCGTCCCACCGCCTAGCATGTCTGGGAGAAAGTCCCGAACCCAGGAGTGTGGCTCCACAAGACGACCACGCTGCCTCGTCCGGATTCCTGCCATTCCTTCAGCCCCGCGACAGACACTCATGCCTGTCATTCCACGCACCAACGGCTCTCACAGTCACAGCCTGACTCCTGCGGGCAAGTTGGTTTTTTGTTTGTTTGTTTGTTTGTTTGTTTGTTTTTTACAGGCAGAGTGGACAGTGAGAGAGAGACAGAGAGAAAGGTCTTCCTTTGCCGTTGGTTCACCCTCCAATGGCCGCCACGGCTGGTGCTCTGCGGCCGGCGCACCGCGCTGATCCGATGGCAGGAGCCAGGTGCTTCTCCTGGTCTCCCATGGGGTGTAGGGCCCAAGTACTTGGGCCATCCTCCACTGCACTCCCAGGCCACAGCAGAGAGCTGGCCTGGAAGAGGGGCAACCAGGACAGAATCTGGTGCCCCGACCGGGACTAGAACCCCGTGTGCCGGCGCCGCAAAGGCGTAGGATTAGCCTACTGAGTCGCAGCGCCGGCCCGCGGGCAAGGTTTTACAAGTCTACACCCTCTTCACAGGGATGCTGCAAAGCAGCCAGCACCAGTGCCCCCGCCTGTCCGCAGACCTGTCTCCCAGTGCCTGCTTTCTGCTCCCCTCCTCGTCCTCCGGCTTCCTCCTTGAAGTACAGCCTCGCACCGCAGTCCTCTGCCTGCGCCCTTCCCGTCCACGTGGAATTACTGTTCCGGTGATTCCTCTGGTTGCGAGCACCCCGTGGCCGGCACAGTCCCCTGCCTGCCAACTGTCTCACCACTCCTCCCCCACGCCCACCCTCTCAAAGCGGCTCAGCACGCCCACTCCTCTGTGGCCCTTGGCACCCATTTTGAAATATGGCCTCTACGTATCCTGTAAGTATATATGATAACCCCCTTATCATTTTCATTGTGGCTTTGGAAAGCCTACTTAAGTCAAGGTGTTTGTCTTTCTGGGGACCCACTGCTCCCGTCAGGGTAATCCTTCCATCTGGAGGCACGCCCTGCACTAGGCAACAAATTCTCTGAGCTTTTGTCCAACTGAATCCTTTATTTTGTTTTCACTTTTGAAGGATGACTTCTCTGACTGTAGAACTTCATACACTATATTTTTTCCGTTTCATGCTTTAGAAATGTCATTCTATTGTCCTCTGGCTTTCATAGCTTCAGTTGGAAGTTCAGTTTCAAGTCTTACTGCTGTTGTCTTGGGTCCTTTAAACACGGCTATTTTTACTTTCTCCTCATTTTCTCTGCATTTTAGCACGCTGTGTCTGAAGTGCCTTGGCATGGCTCTCATCACGTTCATCATCACCAGCTTCGTGGAGCGTCTTAGATCTGTAGGCTGATGTTGTTGATCCGTCTTGAAAAACTCTCAGTCCGGTTTTCTCGAGTCTCTCCTCGTCCGTTCCCTCCCATCAGTCCTGGGACGCCGACCCCACACCCGAGTCTCTCACTCAAATGCCTCACTCAAATGCCTTTTCTAACCAAAACAAAGATGTGGAAATAGAAAAGTATCAGCAGTGATTGGCCATGTCTTCTTACTATTAAATATCAGGGCTTAAAAATGATAAATTCTGCTGCTTTAATGTGATCACTCAGGTACACAAAGGCAAGTCAGTGTGAGTCAGGGCAGAACGAGATCCTCGAATTCCAGGCACACAGCACTGACTATTTCTCATAAGCAACAGAAAATCCCTGGAGACTCTGGGGGGGGGGGGCTGGCGCCGCGGCTCAATAGGCTAATCCTCCGCCTTGCGGCACCAGCACACCGGGTTCTAGTCCCGGTCGGGGCGCCGGATTCTGTCCCGGTTGCCCCTCTTCCAGGCCAGCTCTCTGCTTTGGCCAGGGAGTGCAGTGGAGGATGTCCCAAGTACTTGGGCCCTGCACCCCATGGGAGACCAGGAGGAAGCACCTGGCTCCTGCCATTGGATCAGCGCGGTCTGCCGGCTGCAGCGTGCCAGCTGCGGTGGCCATTGGAGGGTGAACCAATGGCAAAGGAAGACCTTTCTCTCTGTCTCTCTCTCACTGTCCACTCTGCCTGTCAAAAAAAAAAAAAAAAGAAAGAAAGAAAGAAAGAAAGAAAGAAAGAAAGAAAGAAAGAAAGACAGACTTTGGGGGATCCGGGCTGAAAGCATACAATGAAGACTACTGAGACTGCCACGGCAGCACCCGCCAGAAGGCTGCTCGGGCTGACTGATGGTCCCGGCTGAGCCGCTCTAAGTAGAGACTGGAAGTTTCCTACCTGTTTGGAGAAAGAGAGGAAGAGCTAAGACAAACTCAAGATCCTGAACAGGGACAGCGGGGTGAAGAAGGACACGTCCATGGAACATGTCATGGGCAGGAAGACACGGGGAGCAGCTGTGCTCAGCCGAAACCCCGTGACTGCAGCCGCCCTCTGTGCACACGTGCCGTGGGCGTCCACACACCTGCTGCAGCACCGGCAGCCACACAAGCACATGGCCCACGCCCTGCTCGTGAGAGCCATGCCACACGGGACTGGAAAGACTGAAATCATCGGTGCATCTCCTCTGGTGGAAAGATGTGAAGATACAAGAGGACACCCCCTCTCGTGGGCGACAGGTCTCCACGCTCACTGACTTTCAGAGCTGGGTCCGCGAGCGACAGTCACCACTGTCAGTGAGCCCAGACCGAGAAGGGGGACGTAAGGACCTCCTGCCTGTAGTTTCCTGTGGATAATACATTGTTAAAAGCACAACAGAGCTTTCAGAAAAAGACAAGTCCAGGTTGCATTGCTTAAAACAGGAGGGATGGATCTGGGCAAGGACCCTAAGACTGACTCCTAGGAGCAGGGAAGGATCAGGAAGCTGCCCGCGCACGGCCCTCAGAGGCTGAGACTCCCAGCCTCTCCGACTCTGCCCCCGGGGCTGCGCCTCTTGGAAAACCACACAGATGAGAAGTCCTTGAAGAAGAAGTGACTCAGACTACAAAAGTGGTCAGCGGACGACAAGCTGCGTGAGGGTCAACACACCATTCAAACTCAAGATGTTAAACCATGTTAAATGTCCACGTGGGACTTTTGAAATCAACTTCCTGCTTCATAACCAGACAAGAGAACCCCTGGACACACGCTGTCTTCCAATAGGTCCTCGGCTTTGCACGTCACAGGCGTGAGGGGGTTGGGGACAGTGTTTGTCCCTCCACCCAGAGACGCAGTGCCCGTATGATGCGCTGGCCTGTTTTCATCCGGGCACTGACCTCGGTACAAGGCTCACTTGGGGTTAGGAGTGGGGTCAGCATCCTTCCGACCCTGCCTTGACGAGACAGCAGTATTTCACCAGGGAGAATTTCCATGTGAGGGCCGCCGTCTGGCACACAGCAGCTCCCACCAGCGCTGGAGCAAGTCCCCACCGCTCTGGCCTCACTCTGAGCGCTCTCCTCCCACTCCCCTGAAGCCTTGCCCGTGCTCTCCCGCACCCCTGAGGAAACCGGGGCTTCATCACCCACTCACTGTCTTCATCTCCTGAAGGTCAGGTCAAGGCGTGAAAGCAACAGAGCATCTTACAGAGACGCACACATTCCAGAGGTGCTGCATCAGAAGCGCTCTCGTAGCCACGCCTCATAAAGAAAAGAGAAATCAGGCGGGCCCAGCAGTGACATCAGGACTTCCTGCGCGGCCGGCGCCAGCCCCCTGCAGCAGCACCAAGCTGTCCGTGTGCGCTCGGTGGTTCTGTGCAGAGAATGGGCAGAGGTGAGGGTGCCGTCACCTCCTCAAACCGAGGCTTGTGCTGCTGGGGCGTGAGTTCTGTCCACTCTGTTGGGTCCCTGGGATGCCAGTGGGTGGTGCTGATCCACAGAAGACCGGGTGCAGCTCTTAACTAGGTGTCAGTCTGCACCCACGGCTCCAATAAGCCCACACGGCGCCTTCAAGCAGGGCACACGGAGCTGCAGCAACACTGACAGAGGACCCAGCTATTAAGCTGTCTGCAGACTCCAGAGTGCCTGAAATGTTTGACAGCACAGGACGAATACGCATTAGCAGCGCTGCTTCATCCACGTCCCAAGGGCAGGCTCTGAAGCCAGGCTTCGCCATCACATGGGCTCAGATGGCGGGGAGCATGGTGCGGGAAGAGATGCCAGCGGCCGAGCCGTGACATCCAGCCCTGCCCGCCGTCAGCTCCCCACGCCCCTCGGACACAGCATACCTCATAAGACAGAAGGTGCATGGCTCTGAGGTGAAGAAAATAAAAGCCAAAATAACTTAATAAAGCTTTTTTCCGAAGGAATGATCAGATTAACTTCGCCCTGTGTTCCTTCCCGGGTGAGCAACGTGTCTGGGGAACTCCGCGTGTCTCACCTGTGGCGATGTCTGCTTACTCCTAGGGCAGCCAGAGGCAAGGGTCCACTGGCAGAGCACACTCTCCCTGCCCTGCACACGCCGTGACCAGAAGCGCAAGCCGGGGAAGAGCCCCGGGGTCAGGGCCTGCCAGCCGAGGCGCAGAAGGCATAGGGCGTCCTGGTGATGGCACCAGGCTTCCCGTGCTGGACAGCACACAACGCCGCCCCTTACATGACGCGTTCCTCCCTCTCAGGGCCAGCACTTCCCAGCACTGGCAAAGCCGGCGGGTTACACAGCCAGCACGGCTCTGTCTCCTGGGGCAGCTGTGCTCCTACACGTGGGAAAATAACCCTGAAAGCAGTGGTGAGCCCGAGCTTCCCATAGGACGAGAACGGAGGGGAGCCTGGGATGAAGCGCCGAGGACCTGTGCTGCTGCCAGCCAGTGGGAGCCTCATTGCTCCACTGGGTGCGGGCTTTCTGTTTCTCCACATCAGTGAGAAAATCCCCCTCCCCACCCTCCAGTGTTCTGGCCAACAGACACATCAGTAACAGAACAGCTTTCAAAGCCAGAGTTCCAAGGGTTTGCAAAGATCTGTCCCCAGAGCTGCCGGAAGATGGTCACAGGGGATCCCCGCCCGGGGCCAGCGTGGGAGGGTTCCTATAGAACGTGGTGGGTATGGAAGCTGCGTATCTGCAAGGAGTCTAAGTGTGCCGCCGTAACTGCCATTTCCCCCGCAGTTCCACAGTGCTGGTTCCCAGACCGCTCACTGAGTGCCTCCCGCACACTGGCCGTGGTGCCGTGCAGGGCACAGGGTAGGACGCAGGCCCCACGTGGACACATGCAGGGACAAGAAGGGCGGACTGCTCTGAGTGGCAGTTCACCCCAGCCTTCATCCCCGCCAGCGCAGCCCACACCCAGCCCACGCCACCTTGGGGAGCTGGCTGGGGGCTCCTTCATCTGTCAGCCCCGCTCCAGCCTCACAAGAACCTGGTCCCGACCCGGAATCAAAGAGACGCCTGCAGGGGGATCCTTTCAGTTGTCCCCAAACACGCGGCTCCGGCTCGGGAGACACAAGGCGGCCTGGTCAGAAAGACTGAGCAACACGAAAAAAGAGAAAATCCAATCGTGAATGAATTCTTTTTCCGCCCTCCTGCCTCCCTCCCTCCACTCTCTCTCTGTGGAGACCACACCCCCTGCTGAGTGCCAGTGGTCAGTGCCCGCCTCACTTAGGCCACATCACCGAGGTCAGGGCCCAGGCACGCTCAGAGACTAGCCACTTGACTCTGGATCAACACCGCCACCACGCAGCTCGCTGGTCAGGGTGATGCGACCCCACCTCCACGCCAGGTCTTCATCACCCTGGGCCCCGTGGCCAAGGGGCTGTGGTGACTCAGTTCCCACGCTGTGGCATTTCAGGGGCATGTGAGGGGCACGGGACAGGGAGCTGCACGGAGCTCCCGTGAGGGGCTCCTTGTAGTCCTTCCTTGTAGATCTCACTTGAGCAACTGCAGTGCCACGGAGCTGGTCTGCAGCGCCGTGGCCTCCCCCAGCCACAGCCAGTGTCACTCTGGGTGACAGAGGATCCAAGGCAAGAATGGAACACAAGGAGGCACGGTGCTAGCAAACCTGGCTGTCCTCTGGTTCCTAAACACCAGGCTCCTTTCGCTCAGACACCTACAGACAGCCTCAAGTCAGAGCCAAGGACATCAGTGTTTGTGGTACGCTGGGACGTCTACCAGGTATTATTCTCTCCACTGAGAGCAAACAAGGAAATAGAAACCCAAAGTTTTTCCGCTGGCTTTCAATTCTGCCTGGTCCCAAGTCCCCGTGCCTGTGAGGATGACCTGCGTGGGTCCTGGGATGCTAAGAGTCTAAGGCGGCTACCCCTGCACCTGGAAATCTACAGGTGCCAGACCTGCAGGTGACAGCAGGACACCACCCCTCCCCCCAGCCTCGGCACCAGGAAGAGTGGGAGCTTGGAGCCCAGCGCTGGGCTGCCCGTGGCTGATAAAGGTGAGCAGGCAATGAGCAGCAGGACCAGTCCCGGGTTGGGGACCAGAATGGACGGCCAGCAGCTGAACCCATGGCTTAGGGGCCGGTCCCAGTACCCTCCATCGGACCGGCCCCAGCCCGGAGGCCTGGCAGACCCGCCCCTTGGAGTCAAGGTGGCTGGTGGAAATAAATGAGGGCTTTCAGAACGAGGAACTCCACCCACTTCACGCGTGCACGTGGGGGAGCCCCGGGCGAGGGAAAACGGGGCAGGCTCCACAAAGCTCCTCCTGCTCTCTCCCCAGCTTGCTAGCGGGGTCAGGAAGATTAACTGAAGAAGCAGCTATCGATCTGAGAAACAGAATCTAATTTCAAAAGAAAACTCTCCCGATGCCATACTCACTCCAGGGTGGCCAGGGTGGCCAGGGCGGCCGCCAGAGACTTACTCAGACCAGGGTGGCCTTTCCCACGGCCTCCAGTTCTCAGACAGACGCCAGGGAAGGGGAAGGCAGCCCAGGGCGCTCTGTGGCCAGCTTCCCCCACAAGTAGGCACAGGCCACTCCCCGGCGCCCCCCATCAGCCACTGGGTTAGGGATCTGGGGGCTCCATGGGGCGGTGACCACCGGCCTCGGGCCTGGGGGAGGGCTGGGTCTGTGCTCCCCCAGGAGCGATGCCAGTCAGGCCGTCCACTCTGGAGGAAGCCGCACGCCTGTCCAGGTGGATGCAGGGCGACACCCAGCGAGGGAGGCGCCGCCGCAGGTGCACTAGGGCTGCGTGCCCCGGAGCCCACCTGTCTGCCTCCTCTCGGGCGGCCAGACGGCAGGACAAGGGTCAGCTCGGGGGTGCTGGGCGGCAGGGCCTGTGCCCGAGGGCCGCCCCCGAAGCTGCTCAGGGAAGGGAACCGAATGCCTGGCTGGGTATTTGCTAAAGACTGCAGACAAGGCTCCCCGAGAGCCCATGCGGTTAATAACCAAGGAAGCCGCCTGCACGTCACTTTCCAAACTCCCCTGACTTCTCAGAGACCCTCAAACCCCGGAAATTGAAACCCGCTACTCAGCAGCCCTTTCGTGGTCTGGAGAAGCGGAAGCCCAGAGCCACACCGCGTCCTCGAGGATCGGAACGCCGCCATTTCCCGGTGGCGTCGGCCGTGCGCTGGGGCGTTCCCCGGGCGACTGCGCATGCGCACGGCGCACGCGGGGCTGCGCACGCGCACTGTGCACGCGGGGCGGCGCACGCAGGGCTGCGCACGCGGGGCTGCGCACGCGGGGCTGCGCACGCACACTGTGCACGAGGGGCTGCACATGCGGGGCTGCGCACCAGCGCCTCAGCGCCTCAGAGCGCGGCCGGGCGCGTTGCGGATGCGGTTAAAACCAGGAAGGCGGTGAAAGAGAAGGCGCCCAGGAGGAGGACGGGGTGCGCGGTGATTCGGGGAAGGAGCGTACGGACGTCTGCGGCTCGCTGCACACCCGCAGGCAATGGCGCCCTGCGAGGGCTGCGGCTTCCGATTCCCGCGCAGGCTGGACCGGGGCGGATTTCCACCCTCCTCCTCCTCCTCCTCGTGGGAAGTCCCGCTCTGCCGCCATGTTGTCCTGCCAAGAACAAGAGACCGTTTTTAGAAATTTCTGTCATGTCTGTCACAGCTCTGCACATTCAGTTCCGGATGGTGAGCTTGCCCTTCAGTGCGTCTTTCCAGACCACGGGTTTCTGTTTGGTCCGCGCGCGGCGGTCGTCCATCACTGAAGTCACTTTTCCCCCCAGTGTCGCGTGGAGCTGGATTTGCCAGTACGGCCACCCAGGACGCAGCCAGGCTGGAGCAAGGGAGACTGTTTTCTTGGGCCACGTGTGTTTAGTCACGTGACCCCACTGGACGCCTGGTGGGTCTACACGTGGCCGGGACTTCCGTTCCTCATGCCGTGCAGGTCAGGATTTCTCTACTCTTCAACCCCAACGCTAAGGTTTCCGTCAGCTTCCAGACATGCAGCCATCAACGTGCTTTCGACTGAGCACAACGCCCAGCCCTGGGATGGTTCCTGTTGGTGCTGCCACCAGGTGGCTCAAGCCGCCGGATTCTCCTGCCCACGGCGCTGCCCTGCTGGTGCAAGATCCTCGCTGCTGAATCACCTGTGGGGTCCCCACTGCAAGTCCCTCCACACGCCACAGCTGGAATGTCCTTTATTTTTAAATTTTATTTGAAAGGTAGAAGGACACAGAGCAGAGAAATCCTCCATCTACTGGTTCACTCCCCAAATGTCCTCAAGAGCTGGAACTATCCAGGCTCAAAAGGAGCCTAGAACTCCATCCGGATTTCCCATTGGATGGCAGAGGCCAAAACACTTGAGCCGTTGCTGTTGCCTCCCAGGGCAAGCGTTAGAAGGAAGCTGGATTGAAGCAGAAAAGCAGGTACTCAGATCAGGCACTCTGCTAGGGGACGTGGGTGTCCCAAGCAGTGTCTTAGCTGCTGTACCAAAGCCCCTCCCCTAGAATGTTCTTATCTGACCCCAGACCCCTGCTGCAAGTGTGCATTAAATATTAGATTTTAACCGTGCCCACAGCTCAGTTCAATTTCTTTTCTTACACCGGACCTGTGTCTCTGTCACATCACTGTATTGCAATTCTGTGAATAACATCAATTCATCATCTTCCTTCCCAATGTAAATGAATATTTTTTTTCCTGAAAAACTACAAGTTAGTGAAGGATGAAGATATAAAAATCCATCCAAGGTGGAACATTGTAAGTAATACTGTACAGAAAAAAAATCATATGAAATACAAGAATGAGAAAAACATGGGCAGGAATTTGTCACATAATTTATAATCATTTTTAACTTCTGGGTCAACCTGTGAATTTAATAAATAGGAATTCTGTCTTCATTGAGACCACTGACAAAACATTAAGAAGAGACTAGGAGGGAGACATTCCACCCTCAAAACAGCCACCACTAATCAGGTAAAATGATTTAAACATTCATTATTTTTTAAAATATCAGAAAATGTTAATTATAGTTTAGGATCATGCCAAACATTTTCATATTGATCATCTTCCCCAGTCTTGATACCAAACCAATGAGTTGGGTTTTATCTTACTTCATTTTCACACAGAAAGGTCAAGTAGGTCAAGTAGCTCTAGAAGTTGAACCCAAGAATAGTGAATCCAGAGGTCATAACCTTCAGTCACCGTGCTTTAAAAACCCAACATCGGGAAAGATGAAATAGACGTCATGAGAACAAGCAATGAGATGAGAGTGTGAGGTCACACATCCCAGTCAGTGGGACACTGCTCCACTCCCAACCCTTCTTTCCAAAAACTGGAGACACTACAGCTTCCCCACATTTAATAGGCCCCTATAAACAAAAATCCTACATTGTAATTTGAAACAAATAATGCCCAAACTTCAAATCACTTTTTAAGTAAAAGAAGTAACCGGTAGAGTATTATCCACACCACTCTGTTTCTGTGGAGAAAATGGAAGTCTAAGAAAAACTCATGAGAGAGAAGAAAAGAGCTCAGGAGACAACTGTAGGCCAAAGACTGACCCAAAACCACCATAAGAAAGAGAAAATCCACCACATGTGCAAAATAAAAGGAGTCCTGAAAAATCATACCATACAGATGGTCCTGTGGATGGAATCCATCAGAGGTGGTAGCTGGGAATTTAAGACGGTGCTTCTCAGGACTGGTGCTGTAGTGTAATTGGCTAAGCCTCTACCTATGGTACCAGCATCCCATATGAGCACCGGCTGGTGTCCCAGCTGCTCCTGTTCTGATCCAGCTCCCTGCTGATGGCCTGGGCCCCTGCACCCACGTGGGAGGCCTGGAATAAGCTCCTGGCTCCTGGTTTTGGATCACCTCAACTCCAGCTAATTTTACAATTTGGGGAGCAAACCAGTGGAAGGAAGACCTTTCTCTCTGTGTCTTCCTCTCTCTATCTGGAACTCTACCTTTCAAATAGATAATAAAAAAATCTTTAAAAAATACTATTGGAACTTAAAAGGGCCGGCGCCGTGTCTCACTAGGCTAATCCTCCGCCTTGCGGCGCTGGCACACCGGGTTCTAGTCCCGGTCGGGGCGCCAGATTCTGTCCCAGTTGCCCCTCTTCCAGGCCAGCTCTCTGCTTTGGCCAGGGAAGTACAGTGGAGGATGGCCCAAGTGCTTGGGCCCTGCACCCCATGGGAGACCAGGAGAAGCACCTGGCTCCTGCCATCGGATCAGTGCAGTGCGCTGGCCGCAGTGCGCTGACCGTGGTGGCCATTGGAGGGTGAACAAACGGCAAAAGGAAGACCTTTCTCTCTCTCTCTTTCTCTCTCACTGTCCACTCTGCCTGTCAAAAAGGAAAAAAAAAAAGAAAAAAAAAGGAACTTAAAAAAAAGGGTGATGCTTCTGGAGGAAGAAGAATGAACAAAAGAATAATAAGGCATGCATTGGGTTGTGAGTGTAAAAGGGAAAATAAACAAGGGTTGATGGTGGATCTGTGAGGATACCTCCACTGATGGAAAACCGCCTCAAGAAACATTTACAAGCAAGAATAAAGAAAACACACACACACACACACACACACACACATACACACATGAAAAATCACAGGCACACATACACATACCCACTCCAAACCGATTACATATGGAGGCACTTCAAAAAGTTTGTGGAGAATGAAATTATAGGATGAGTTTACTTGGATCCAAAAAGCTTTGAAATCTATGCATTTTTTAATATTGATTTTCCATGCACTTTTTGAAGATCAGTCATATGCACCTTGCCTTTTAATTTCATTTTCCATGAACATTTTGTATTTTACTGTATTTATTCAAGAGACAGAGTTCTCATCTACTAGATAACTCTTCACATGTACAAATTGGCCAGGACTAGGATAGGCCAAAGCCAGGAGCTAGGAATTCAATCCAGGTTTCCCACACCAGTGGGAAACTACACTGGCAGGAAAACAGAATTGACAACCAGAGCCAGGAATCAAACAAAGGCACTTCCATATGGGACATGGGTGTCTTAATCAACAGCCCTAACAACTAGACAAAACACATTTCCCCCCAATGAACTTTTGAGGTACCTTATATATTAAGCAAGTACTTGGGGATATCCATGACAAACCACCTTCCATCAGAGTGTCACTGTCCATCAACCATCCTAAACATTGATTTAATCACTAACCACACAGGGTCCTAAGAATGCTCAGAATTGGAGGTGAAAGTTTAATGGGTAAGGAAGTAATTATATGGTCTCAAAGTAGTTTCCTATAAGACACTAATTATGAAAGGTAAGCAGAGTGCCTTTAAAGCAACTTTGATTTAAAAATAAGATGCAACTTTATAGCAGAGAAACATGCAGATTCCACCTAAATTGGATGATAAATTATTTTCACCAGAAATGCACAGCTGATATTCTGTGCCTCCTGATATATTATGTAAATACATCATTTTGTCATATAAAAGTACATAGGTAATCAGAATCTAATCATCAGAAACAGCAGATAAATCCAGATGAAGATTCATTGTATAAAACAAATGACGTGGGCCTGTTAAAATATCAAGGTAATAAAAGGCAAGGAAAACCTAATGAGCCATTGGCGGTTAAAAGATGCTGTAGCCACAGTGCTGCATGTAACTTCTGGTCCCAGACTATGTTTTCCTCAAACGAACATTCTCCAGAAAACTGGTGACATTAGAATAAGATCTGTGATCTACCTAATGGTCTAATACTGTTATTAAATTTCTTAAATTTATATTTGTACTATATTTTGTAAAAGAGAATACCCTTAAGTATTTAAGGGTAGAAGAAAATACTGTCCACAATTTTCTCTCAGATGGTTCAAGAGAAAAAAATAAACCATAATTATAGGTAGTAATGATGGAGCAAAAGTGATAAAATATTAACATTTAAGAAACATAATGAAGCCAGTGCTGTGATGTAGCAGAAGAAGCTGCTGCCTGCATCCCATGTAAGTGCCAGTTAGAGTCCCAGCCTCTCCACTTCCAATCCAGCTTCCTGCTAATGCTCCTGGGAAAATAGCAGAAAGTGGAACAAGTCCTTGGGCCCCTGCACCCACGTGGGAGACCTAGATGGAACTCCTGGTTCCTGGCTTCGGCCTGGCCCAGCCCAGCAGTTGCAGCCTTTTGGGGAGTGAACCAGTGAAGGGAAGGCCCCACCCCCCCAACTCTGCCTTTCAAAATAAATAAATCTTTTTTTTTTTTTTTAAAAGAAAGAAACGTGAATAAAGGGTATTTGGGTAGTTGAATTATTTCTGCGGCTTTTCTGGAAGTCTAAAATTGTGTCAACATAAATGTAAAAATATGTCAAATTAGAAATTGTCACTTCCATATAAAACAATCCAGTCCAGTGGTTTATCATTGATTTTTTCCATTCAAAATTTTCTCAATAAAATAAAATCTTTGGCATTATTGTAAAACTGTGCATAGGACACATCCTAAAACATACACCATTTTTACATGCAAATGCATGTTTATTAAAATATTTCATTGTCATGATTTTTTTCTTTTTTTGTTATGATTTATTTATTTGAAAATCAGAGTTACACAGAGAGAGGAGAGGCAGAGAGAGAGGTCTTCCATCTGCTGGTTCACTCCACAGTTGGCCACAATGGTCAAAGCTGCACTGACCCAAAGCCAGGAGCCAGGAGATTCTTCCAGGTCTCTCACTCAGGTTCAGGGGCCCAAGGACTTGGGTCATCTTCCACTGCCTTCCCAGGCAATAGCAGAGAGTGCGATCAGAAGTGGAGTGGCTGGGACTCGAACCAGTGCCCATACGGGACGCCGGCACTGCAGGCAGCTGCTTTACCTGCTCCGTCACAGCGCTGGCCCCGCCATGATGTTTTAGACCAATATCAAACTCCCTGCTGACCCATTTCACTGTTCCTAGCATGTACACTTTGTAGCTTCTTCAATTTTCCAGCCAACAGTTTTATTTTTGTTTGATTGTGTTTTTTTTTCGTTTTCTATAATTGTTTCCAACATCGTTAAAGCCAATTGAATGTTTACCAGTCTTTATTCAGATTAGTAATATCTCTTAATTAAGTACCATCTGTAAACTTCATGAATTTGTTGTTTTATCTCCTTCTATTGGGTCATTAATTAAGAGATGAATTAAAGCTATTCCAAACAGCCAGTGCCCAGGCAGGCCAGTCGCTCTTCTTGCTGCTGGATACAGGACCGTCTGGGCTGTCCATGGTGGCAGCCTCTATGAGTCTCGATTCCAGGTAGTGATACAAGGCCACCTGAGTCAGTGTGGATGTTTGTGTCATCTATAGTGGGTATTTGTGCTTCCCCAAAGTGCTGCTTGAGAATCACACCCCTACCTTAATATTCCTGGTTTATAGTCCAATGCAAAAACAAGACACCATACTGGAATTTCAGAATTGGCTTTTAAATTAGTCAACTTGCTCATTGACCCTCTTTAAATATTAGATTGCTAGTTTAGATCTGGATCTACTGCAATTTACTGACCCCAAATGTTTACCAAGTCTTGTCCGTGCCTAAGGCATCTTGCTTTGTGCAGAGGGGGAAGAAGCGTGGGACATTGCTTCTGGACTCTGGGAAGCCTGCAGCTCCGTGCTCAGAGTCTGTCTCCGCTACAGAACGTGTCCTGTTCTCCTGTGAGGTGTGTGCTTCCAGTCCTCACTCTCCCATTGGACAGGCATGTGCAGATTTTCATTTTTTAAACCTCGTAACCAGCACAGAGAGCAGTGTGGGTACAAACTGTAGACAAAGCAGCTGGAAGTTACATGAGATGAAGGGTCTACAGGACGGATGGGGAGGACTGTGGGGGCCAGGGGGTGATGGGGAGGACTGTGGGGGCCAGGAGGTGATAGGGAGGACTGTGGGGGCCAAGGGGTAATGGGGAGGACTGTGGGGGCCAAGGGGTGATGGGGAGGACTGTGGGGGCCAGAGGGTGATGGGGAGGACTGTGGGGACAGGGGTGATGGGGAGGACTGTGGGGGCCAGGGGGTGATGGGGAGGACTGTGGGGGCCAGGGGGTGATGGGGAGGACTGTGGGGACAGGGGTGATGGGGAGGACTGTGGGGGCCAGGGGGTGATGGGGAGGACTGTGGGGGTCAGGGGGTGATGGGGAGGACTGTGGGGGCCAGGGGGTTATGGGGAGAAATGTGGGGGCCAGGGGGTGATGGGGAGGACTGTGGAGGCCAGGTGGTGATGGGGAGGACTAGAACAGAGGGCCAGGTGGTGATGGGGAGGACTAGAACAGAGGGCCAGGTGGTGATGGGGAGGACTGTGGGGGCCAGGGGTTATGGGGAGGACTGTGGGGGCCAGAGGGTGATGGGGAGGACTGTGGGGGCCAGGGGGTGATGGGGAGGACTGTGCGGGCCAGGGGGTGATGGGGAGGACTGTGGGGACCAGGGGGTTATGGGGAGGACTGTGGGGGCCAGAGGGTGATGGGGAGGACTGGAACAGAGGGCCAGGGGGTGATGGGAAGGACTGGAACAGAGGGCCTGGGGGTGGTGGGGGGCTCTTAGAGGGCACAGGTGCTTGTGTGTGGCAGTGGGACAGGTGCATCTCCCCAGCCTGTCCCATCCAGCCCCAACCTGGGTCAGCAGGCGGGCTTTGGTCTCTATGCAGTGTGCTGGATGGACGGTCCTCTCATGGTGAAGAGCTGGAAGCTCAGGGTTCACAACATCTAAGGGGCTGGTCAAAGCCTTGGAATGCTTAGGATGTCTGTTCTGGCCTGACGTGGGCTGGGAGTGGACAAGAGTGTGTTGTATGGGGCGGGAGTGGACAGGTGTGTGCTGGAAGTGGACAGGTGTGTGTTGCATGCAGCAGGAACTGTCAGGGACAGCAGCATTTCTCCTGCTTGTCTGAATCTCCCATAGGAAATGGAATCTATCTCAGAGGAGAGGATTAGGGCAAAGCTTTGTGCTCTACATTTCAAGGGGAAGGCAGAGACCAAAAGTAGGGGTGGTGGCCCAGGGAGCAAGGTGAGCCCAGACCCAGGACTTTGATGCTAACTCCAGGAAAGGTTATGGGAATTCTGCCAAGTTGAGGCAGAAGAACGGCAGTGGCTCTGTAACCTGGAAGGCGTGGCACAAAGTTGTCAGGTGAGGCAGGACCTATGCCAAAGTGAACACTAAAGGACTGCTTATACCAGGTTCAGCGCTGTGGCCTAGCAGGTAAAGCTGCCACTGCAGCACCAGAATCCCATGTGGGCGCCAATTCGAGTCCTGGCTGTTCCACTTCCCATCCAGCTCTCTGCTGTGGTCTGGGAAAGCAGTGGAGGATGGCCCAAGTCTTTGGGCCCCTGAACCCATGTGGAAGTCCTGGAGGGAGCTCCTGGCTCCCGACTTTGGATTGGCACAGCTCTGGCCATTGCAGCCATCTGGGGAATGAACCAGGGGATGGAAGACCTCTTTCTCTCTCTCTCTCTCTCTCTCTCTCTCTCTCTCTCTCTCCCTGCCTTCTGTAACTCTGCCTTTCAAATAAATAAATAAAATCTTTTTTAAAAAGAATTATTTATATCACAATTGTAGTAGAGCCGTTCTGAGAGTTATTAGGTTTTCTGTGTGTTGAGCCTTTCTGTACAGTGATCCTTGGGTATATAGCAAGACATCTGAACACAGAATTACAGCCAAGCCCCAAGCCGTGGAGGCCCAGCCAGTGGGATGTTCCCCCTTAGAAAGGAAACATGGGGATGAAGGTGGCCTGGCCCCTCTATTTTTAGCCCAGAGAAGGTGGAGACATAACTTTCCAGTAAATGACAGTGTACGTGAGCATACATTAGGCAATTCCAACTATATCCTGTTTGAATGAGGTGTACTAAACACAGGGTACTGAAAGTTTGAATGTGAAAGTATTTAAGATATGTACCCAAAAAGGAGCAAAATTGGTGTGGTTTTATTAACACTAAAAAAGATAGATCATAAGAACCAAAAATTTAACTTTACTAGATATCACTGGGAAGATAAAAATATTTTTAAATTCATATGCTTCCAACAGCATTGTTTTAAAATGTATAAGGCAAAATTTGACAGCACTACAAGGAGAGATTTACAAATCTGTCCTCATAGCAGTGGCTTTAATATCTCCCTCTCAGTATATCCACCTGGCTAAAGTATTCAAAATACAAAATACCAGAACAGTAATATTAGCAAGATTAATCTAATAAACATATGTCATATGATATGACCATATCCAGGAACTTGATATCATTTTCAATGATGTATCAAAAATTTAGAAAAATTTACTATAGAGTTTATAATATACAATTTAAAGGACTTGGATTATAAAGAAAATTCCTTAACCTGATAAAGGATATATGAAAAACAAGCATAAGATCACTTAAAATAGTGAAAGGTATTAGAAGAATTTCCCTTAAATCAAGAGTAAGACAGCAATGCCTGCTAATATTTCTTCTATTTAATGTTGTTCCAGAGATCCTAGCCTACACAATAAAGTAAGAAAAATATATTTAAGTCATAAGAAATGGGGAAACAGTCATTATTCTTAGACAGTATTGCTGACCATGTAGAATACTCCTCACATAACTAGATTAGTTATTGTTGGACAAATAAATCCATATACAAAAGTAAATTGCATTTCTGTACTTGAGCAAAATTCCACAAGTGCAAGTTAAAGAGATGGCATTGTAATATCAAGAATATGAGAATTCCAGAAACAGATCAAAGAGAAATGTTTCAAGAGTTGATGAAAATCTTGGAAATCTTTTTGGAAATTATAAGTTAACAATTACCTATATAAATGGGTACATAATTATCTGTAAAAACTATAGCTAAGATTGACAATTATCTACACAGACAAACTATATTCATATGTGTGGGGAAATTAAGCACAGGAGGCAATTCAAAGATGATGGCTGAAGGGAAATTAGGCACACTGGCAATTCAAAGATGGTGCCCAAAGGAAGTAAGGTGGGCGGTGTCCAAAGTCATTTACCACCAAAGCTGATTGGCCGCACAGCATTAGGGGAGGTGACAACTGATGATGAGTGTACAGACATATGGCTGATCCTGTAAAAAGTCGCCCTGTAAAATGACCTTTTAAGTAATTGGTTGGTCCTTAAGCCCTGCCCTGTCGCTCCCCCTCTTCATGGAGGAACGACACTAAACCCTGCCTAGGCTTCCTATCCGAGTCACGGCACCATTATGTCGCTCCCCCTCTTCGCAGAGGAACGACACAGGACCCTGCGCTGTTCTTTTGTCTGCTCGGCCCTCCCCAGGTTTGCTGCTGGTTCTTCCCGGGTTGGCTACCGTCCCTTCCACCTCCGTGGAAGGGCGGTTCCCCCTGCCACTTTCCCCACTTCCGCGGGGGAGCGGCACACCAGCGGCCGGCTCTCTCGGGGGCTGCACAGGTGTTCCTTCAGATAGATGTTCCCGGTGCATGTTGTCTCTCTCCTCCTTTATAGTCCTCTTCCACCAATCCCAACTCTGCTACCCACACGCCGAGTACGCTGCTCTCCTCCAATCAGGAGCAGGTCCTGCTGTTTATTGGTTGAACTGGAGGCAGCTGTGTAGAAGCTGTTTCTTCCTCTCCCAGCGCCATATTGTGGGAGAGCAGATGCATAAAATAAGTCTTAATTCCAGTAACAGTCTAGTCAGAGTTGCTCCCCACACTGCCCCAGTAATCATATGGTCTTGTGCTTTAAAAGGCTTTGCCATGTGCCAATAAACGGAGTTCTTGCTTGCTTGACTTGACTCCCCGCTGCGTCTGACTGTCTCCAGGATCGGGAGGCTGGGGAACAGGCGAGCGGCGCACTTACCTTTCTTCGGATCCAGTCCATCCACGTTCGGGTGGACTAAGACCCAGCAATATGTAGGAAAACTGCACACAGGCCTCCATAGCTCAGTGTTCTCCATATGACCACATGTTAGTTACCCCGGTGGACTCAGACAACACCCATCCGCCAGGAACATGGTTCAGATTTCACCCTCCGGAGTGCAGGCACAGTGGGCAAAGTGGGTGGAGTTCCAGTTCGCTGCTAGCTTTTCAGTCCACAGAGCACTGCATAAGTAACAGGTGCACGTGACGGGCAGTGGCCAATCACGTTGCTGCCCTCAAAGTCTTAGGGATTAGGCACTACACGTCTGTGATTCGATTCACACATAGAGGAAAGTGTGATCTATGCGCCTCCTTGTCTCCAGTGATGAACCCACTTGTCTCCCTGCAAGTGTCAGTAATGGGAAAGGACTCAGCCAACCGAGTGGAAGTGCCCTGTACTGGAGTGCTACTGCCACCCAATTACCAATCACTTAAAACACGTGGATTTATTCTCCTTTGATTCTGGAGGTCAGATTTCTGAAATAAATCCTATGGGGCTGAAATCAAGGAAGTGGGAGGCTTGCTTATTTCTGAAAGTTCCTGGGAGAATCTTGCTTCCTCCAGCCACTAGAGGCTTCCTTGGCATTTCTCGGCTCATGGCCAACATCGCTTCAACCTCCGCTCCTGTCCTCACAGCACCTTCCCTCTCTGGTCTCCTGCCTCCTCTTAGCGGCATCTCTGTGATTCCAGGAGACTCATCCAGATAACCCAGAATAGTCTCCTCTCCAAGGTTCTGACGTCATCACCTCTGCAGGGGCCGCTTTGCCAAGCCAGGTCCCGTCCACAGGATCTGAGGATCAGGATGTGGGCTTTGGTGAGCTGGGGGCTTTCATTCACGTACCTGCACCAAAGAAGCAGAAGCAGTAAAGCAAGTAGTGAAACTGTTGGACACAAGTGGCACAGAGTGGGATGTCCACACCGTCACCAGCTGAAACACCCGGATCTGCAGCCAGAGGAACCTGGTGACTCCCGGCTACTTGAGGAGCGTGACTATGGCAGAGGGTGAAGATGTTCTGGGGGACTGGTGCCAGGGAAAGGCCTCAGGATAAAAGAACTCTCTGAATTCTCTCACAACAATCTAAGACAGAGAGAAGAGTCTGATGTTGAGCTGTAGTTAAAAACGGGTGTGACAGCTCTCCAAGGCATGTAAACCACACTCACCTCGAATCACAAGTTCTATGAGAAGACAAACACTTCCCAAACTATTCTCACTAAAGCTTGGCAAAGAAATAAAGTATTTCAATTCTCAACGTCACCCACTTTTAAAATTTCAGTGCCCTGAATAGACACATTTTACTATTTTTCACCTCCTGTACACTGACAGCTGACAATAAGAGAAGCTGCAATGTCTTGACAAAACATTATAAAGCCAGGAAGCATCGTGATCGTTGAGGCGTCTGCGTGGTCTCAGCTTGCACAGTCAGCTTTAGCGTCCGGCTCACCTTGCAAGGGGAGGCCTGCCCCGGGCGCCACGTCAGTGCTCTCTAAGTTGAGATGCTGACTGAGGGCAGGTCTAAGCACGCTACTCACAGGGGTTTTCATGGAACCCAAGCTGGTGCTGCTACGCTTTGCACAGGAAACCCTCAAAGAGCAGCCGCCCCAACGCTGAAGGAGAAGACCAGGACAAAACTGCTCTGCCTGCCCCCAGTCCTGTCAGAGGCGTGGCCAATGAGATGAGGTCACGTGGGTGCTGCAGCGCTGGCACAGGTCAGACCCACGCACGCTCGTAGGTGAGACTGGCATCGCATGTCTACCAGGAAGGGAGGACTTACTCCAGGTGGGAGAGGAGCTGCACCTGGCAGGTAGTCCTACCAGGGGAAGGGGCGGAAGAGATGATGGTGGCTGGGTAGGGAATGGATCCTTCCTAAATGAAGCTCCAGATTAGAGACTGAGAAATTGCACTTTATTAAAATCAAGAATGTTCATTCATCTTCATTCATCAAAAACCACAAGAAGGAGAATGGAAGTCCACAGAAAGAGAAAAGCCGTGTGCTGCACACACAACTTTGAAAGGCTCAACATCTAGAATATGAAAAGAACTATAAAAGAGAAATAAATCTGCTCCAAAAACTGAGCAAAAAGGCACCAGCAGACAGGTTATAGATAAATAAAACCAAATTGACAGCAGATGTGTGAAAGGGTCAGCTTTATCAGTAATCAAAAATATGCACGTTAAAAATCACATTCACAATATGGACAAAATGTGAATTCTAATGATAGTTGCAAGGAGTTAAAACATTGAGAACTCATCGGCGCTGGCTTGAGTGTATACGCGAACTTGGAAAACAATTTGGCATTGCTTACAAAATGAGATCATCTGCCTGTGCCGTGGCCAGCGACGTCACCCATCGTCATGTACCCTGGAAAGTGTCACCCAGGTGTGCAGGAGAGAAACAGACTGAGGAGAGGGCACGGCTGACATGCCAAAAGGGAGGCGACTCAGCCAGCCATGATGTCTTCACACAAAACCCTCGCGAACTCTGGGAAACGGAAGTAACGCGGCTGCCGGCTCCGTCTGCAGGAGTCTCAGAAACCAAGAGGGCTGAGCAAGGCATCCAAAAGGCGGACTGTGTGGTTCCATTCACACAAAGTGCAGAAATAAGCAAAACTAGGCTATATGTTGCTTGGGAAATCACATACACACACACACACACACACTTGGGAAATTATACACACACATATGCACACTTTAGAAATCATACAGACACACACACTTGGGAAATTATACACACACACACACACACACTTGGGAAGTCACACACACACACACTTGGGAAATTATACACACACACACACACACTTGGGAAATTATACACACACATATGCACACTTTAGAAATCATACAGACACACACACTTGGGAAATTATACACACACACACACACACTTGGGAAGTCACACACACACACACTTGGGAAATTATACACACACACACACACACTTGGGAAGTCACACACACACACACTTGGGAAATTATACACACACACACACACACTTGGGAAGTCACACACACACACACACACTTGGGAAATTATACACACACATACACACACTTGGGAAGTCACACACACACACACACTTGGGAAATTATACACACACATATGCACACTTCAGAAATCATACAGACACACACAGTTCAAGAAAAGAAAAGCCAATGTAAAGTTAGTATGTGGGAGACCCCTGTGTGGAATGTGGGTACAACAGAATTCAGAAGAGGCATGCAGTGAGATAAGAGGCATTGTTAACTTTCCACGTGTTGTTTATTTATTTATTTTTTTTGACAGGCAGAGTGGATAGTGAGAGAGAGAGAGAGACAGAAAGGTCTTCCTTTGCTGTTGGTTCACCCTCCAATGGCCGCCACGGCTGGTGCGCTGCGGCCGGCGCACCACGCTGATCGATGGCAGGAGCCAGGTACTTATCCTGGTCTCCCATGGGGTTCAGGGCCCAAGCACTTGGGCCATCCTCCACTGCACTCCCGGGCCACAGCAGAGAGCTGGCCTGGAAGAGGGGCAACCGGGACAGAATCTGGCGTCCCGACCGGGACTAGAACCTGGTGTACTGGCGCCGCAGGCGGAGGATTAGCCTAGTGAGCCGCCGCGCCGGCCCTACATGTTGTTTAGAATACACTCACTGAGGTGCGTTTCCTGTATTAAATATACACACATATACTTACATGCAGTTTTCATGTACAGCATAGGTGTGCTACATATGAAAGACATATATGTAGATGATCATGTGTATGTCTGTGTGTGAACTTTTTTGAACCAAAAGTATTTTAAAGCTTTGGATACTTAATACACTATTCTTCTTGGAGGGCACCCTAGATGTGATAATGAAGATGGTAACACTAACACAATAGTGCAGTAACCATGATAACACAGGGCTTTGTGGAGGCTGGTAAAAGCACACCATTGCAGAATTCCCTCACATTTTTCTCTTCGCCACATGGGAGGAAGACATAACCACCAGGGATAAGAGGCCTCCTAGCAAATCTAGAATGTTCTAAAGGCCTTCACGGGTTCTTCAGTAATTAACTAATGGCCAGTTACAGGTCCCTTCAGTTCAGGCGTGGGGAACCTTTTCTCTTCCAAGAGCCATTTGGGTATTTGTAGCATCATTTGCAGGCTGTATAGAATCAACAACTTGAAAATCAGCCTGCTATGGCTTTATGAACTTCAAGTCCCACCTGCAGCTGCCTTGGCAGGGAAAAGCAAAGGATTTTGCAGACATTATAAGGCCTGTGGGCCAGACTTCCCACACTCCCGATCTGGAAGCAAGACAGTTCTGAGAGACGGTTCCTGCAAAGAATCCTGGGGCGGGGTGGTCTTGGGGGGGAGCTGAAACACAACCTTGCATAAAACCACACTGTTCAGTCCATCACCAGGTGGCAAGTGCTGGCCCTTCAGACTACAGGGTCCTACAGGAGGCAGCTTGAGGAGCCTCCCAGGACAAAGCTGGGCCAAAGGAAGCAAAAACAGAATCATAACCTGCACGCTGAGTTCAGTGCTCGAGGGCCAGGGCAGGGTAACCCTGGGATGAGTGATTGACGGGGAGGGCAGAACGCCACCCAGGCAGTGAAGGAAGGAGGCATGGGCGGACGAGAGCCACCTGCAGGCTGATGCCACACTGCAGGCACAGTGGGTGCCTAGGTGACCACATGGAAGGTACCGACAGTCGGAACACCGGCCTGGCCCCAGAATCTCAGGCATTCGTGACACAGGGCAGTAAGCTGATTTCCCCGTGGGAGGCCCTGGCTGGCTCCCCGAGAACCAGGCAGTCCATGTTCATGTGACTTAGCTGGGTGACATCAGCATCACGTCCTTGTGGCAGTAATGCCCAAGACTGGGCACCTCCAGCTGCCCCCTGCACCGCACAACCCCAGCCCGTCCAGGAGAGCACAGCTGACAAACCCAGGTGGGGGCAGTCTGCAGAGCCTGGCAGTGCTTGTCACATGCCAAGGCCATGGATCCAACATGACGGGGAGCACTCTGAGACTACAGGAAGCTGCCCCCTGCACCGCACAACCCCAGCCCGTCCAGGAGAGCACTGCCCCCTGCACCGCACAACCCCAGCCCGTCTAGGAGAGCACAGCTGAAAAACCCAGGTCAGGGGCAGTCTGCAGAGCCTGGCAGGGCTTGTCACATGCCAAGACCATGGATCCAACATGACAGGGAGCACTCTGAGACTACAGGAAGCTGCTGGGACACAGTGACCAGGCGCCAGGCCGGACCTCAGGTTCGCTCCTGCATCAGTTAAGGAGGAAGCTGGTAAGCTCTGGGTGAACGCTGGAGCCCAGACAGTATCCGCATGGATCCCCTGCTTTGACTAAGTGCCCTTTGCCGTGCAACCTGCTGATTTTGCTGGAACCCAAGCAAAGGATGTGCAAGACTGCACTGCAGTACTGTGGTGGAATGAGAAGGCCATGCCAAGATGGCGCTGGCAAGTGAGCTCACTTACTCAGGAAATGGCTTCGGAACCCACCTGGCAAAGTAGCCTGCCTGGCAACAGGCAGTAATTGGTTAGCGCATAAACTACCCCTTGACCGGATTGGCTGCCTCAGCTATATAAGCTGCCGCACCAACTGAAATAAATGAGTCTATGGGCTGCTCGCCTCTGGCCCTCTTTCACCCGACTCCCGACTCCCAGTGTCTGTGTCAGGACTCCTCACATCTTGCCCCCACTGCACTTCTCCTCTCAGAACAAATCCACAGCAACACAGTACTTTAGCAATTTTTATGAAATGCTAGAAATTATTTCAAAATAAAAAAAAACTCTAATGTGATGTAGAAATTCTAGAAAAGGCAACACAAGCATGCCAGAGACACCAGATCAAGCAAGATCTATACAGCCTGGGTAAGGGCTTTGGCCTATCCTGAAGGCAAAGAGGAGGCAGGCCAAGGACAGAGGCCATGGCCAGGGTCACATCGAGCTGAGTTGCCCTCAGTTTTGGGTGGAGAATTGACGGGGGCAGATGGCAGGCAGAGGGCAGGCTGTGGGCTCATGGGCAATCCAGCCAGGGGAGGAGGATGTGACTCAGGGAGGGGTCCCTGGGAGGGAGCCGTGCAGAACTTGCTGACCGGTAGGTGGGGGTGGGAGGACAGCTGAGCAGTCAGGGTGACGTCAGGGTTTCCCACACAGAAAACCCAGGGGGAGGTGCAGAATTAGAGGGGAAGATTAGGGACCGAATTTTCAGCATGACCGGGGACAAACAGTGGCAACGAGTTTCCTGCTCTTCTTTTACTAACATTTTCTAACTTGGAATTGGGGTCCTAGGATTGTCACATATAAAAAAATACACCCTGTATGGTGTCTCGGTAGCCCCCATTCCTTGAGGATGGCGCGGACGGCGACTGGGCAGGAAGCTGAGTTGCACCGCGTCACCAGGAAGGGCCCCTCCTCACCTTCTGGAGGCTGCTCCTGCCTGTCCTTCCGAGGCATCAGAGGCCACTTTGCCATGGTTGCTTTCCCTCCAGGACAGAACGCTGCCCGTCAGCCATTTCTGTCGCCCCACAGCTGCAGCCTTCCCAAACCACGACACCCCTGGAGGGCGCCAGTCCACTTGGAAGAAGCGTAACTGGTTTTCCTATGAACCAGGTCATGAGGATGCGTGGGTTACTGGTAGCAAGGTGGCCCGTTCGTGATCACACGCGCTTGACCGCATCTAGCCTCTCTGAAAACTCTCCACCGGAAGTCCCACCTTGACTGAGTCCCCACACGGAGCCATGGGTGCACACTGCAGAGCCGCTAGCTGGACCAGATCAGGGTGGGTGAGGTTCTGGCTGAAATAATGTTGTTTCTTTGAGCAAAACACCCACGCACTTCCTGGAGCCACTGTGTAGGTTTGTATGCATACATCTGTTCAAAACGTGGCCAAAAGCAACATTTTTTTTTTTCTGAATGCAACGGCTGACTTACATGTGAAAGCTTAACTCAGAATGCAGATGCCGAGTACGCAGCACATCCAAGCAAACACCATGTGTGAAACCTCTTGAAGGTGTCACCGGGCGCCTCCCTTGTGCCAACTTCCCACCGCGGGCACAGACCTCCCTGCTCCCCCCCCCCGGGCCTGCTCTGAGAGCTGCCAGCTGAAGGAGCTGCGTCCCCCCAGTGGGTTGGATGTCTGCGTGTCCACGGAGTACTTGGCGATAAGCGACGCTGGAAGTCTTAGAATCAATCTGCTCACACAACCCCCCAGAGCGGGACGTAATCCCAGGGGTGGGTGGGAGTCCCTCTCTGCAGGGGAACGCAGAATCCAGTCTCAGAGAGGACAGACCCCCCTCGACAGAGGGCAGTGCTTCAGACCATCGTCCCCCAAGTCAGAGTGAGTTCACAGGGCCTCCGGGCCTGGGTGCTGTAACTGGCAGCCCTACAGCCTTTGGCAGCTCATTTTCTCAATGCCTGCGTCACGGGGAGAGAGTTTGTCCAAAGCACGTGCAGTGAAACGTTTGGGCACTCAGTTCAGTCCCAGCAAATACTCCTGGGATGTGTTCCCTGGACACTGACTCGCTATTTGTGAGCTGAATGCTTGAATTCCCCAGAAACTCATGTGTAGAATCCTAACGCCCAGGGCGACGGTCTCAGGAGCTGGGACCTCTGGACAGTGATTGGTTCGCCCTCCGTGAACGGGATCAGTGGCTCAGGGACGAAGCCCCAGGAACAGGTGTTCAGCACCAGCTGTGCCGATGCTGCCTGGATGCCCGCGTCCCATAGCAGAGCGCCGGGGCCAACTCCCAGCTCTGGCTCCCGATTCCAGCTTCCGACCACCATGCACCCCGGGAGGCTGCGGGCTATGGCTCACGTACTTGTGTCCCTGTCACCGGTGTGGGAGACTTGGATTGAGTTCTCTGCTCTTGGCCTGGGCCTGACCAAGTCCTGGCTGTTTTGGGCATTTAGGGAATGAACCAGTGGATGGAAGATCACTCTCTCTCTCTCTCTCTCTCTCTCTCTCTGCCATTCAAATAAATATTTAAAAAACAAGAGGCCACGAATCACCGTCTTGGGTCTGCACCACGTGAGCACAGTGAGGAAAGGCCCAGCCCAGACAGCAAAGCTGCCAGCAGCCGGGGATTGGGCCTGCAGCCTCCAGGAGAGAAGCACACCCCTGGGGGCCCAAGCACCCAGTCTACGGTGCCTCGTTGCACAAGTAAGCTAAGCGGTGACTCACAGGGCTCTCCTGACTGCACAGGGTCCCTCCACTCGTTCCGTGGGAAGAGGCCCATTCCTTACATGCCGGCTCGTCTGTGGTAGGGAACGCAGGCAGCTTGCAGGGTGAGGGTCTTGATGTGTGGGGTCAACAGCTAAGAGCAGGACACGGGAGTGAACAAGACAGCCACGGGCCTGCTCAAGAAAATGCTTGCGGGGGAGGCCCCGAGACTGCGACATGGGGAGGGGAGTGGATTTGCCCACCACCAAGGCTGTGGGGAGGCCGGAGCCCCAGTCCTGAGGGCGCCCTGCCCTGGGAGAGACGTGAAGGAACACAGAGACACCTGAGCGAAGTGGGAGACCCTCGTACGTGTGTTTGACTGAAAGGATGCCTGTGTTCAGACACACGCACACGCACACACACGCACACACAGGCACACACACACGGAGGCATAGATTCCCTTACTCTAGATATTCCACGCGTGGAAACCGGCAGAGTGAACTGCGTGGAGCTGTTAAATGCGCCATCCGTGGACCTTGGACTTAGCCTGGAAAATACTGTGACTTCTCTGTGGACACATGTGAATTTCCTCTGAATTTTTTATTTCAAAAATTATGAAGAGCAATCATGAAAACAAAAACCCAGTCCCTGCTTTTTGGCATCCCTGGTTTTCCCAGTGCTTCTCAGGGCTGCCTCCTGTGCCTGAGTGAGCCGCGTTTGTCAAGTGTTTATCTGGGCTGGCAAGCCCAGAGACCACCCCCACGTCCTCGGCCTCCTTCCCTCCCCTCTAAGTGCTGTGCTGCTCCTTAATTAAAAGGAAACTTTCAGATGTAATCCGATGTGTCAGGGGAAAAGGGAAGAGAGACCCTTGTGATGGAAAAAGAAAGTCACAGATTTGCAGATTTTTAATGAAGAGGTTTTTAAAATCTCTTCTTCACACACAAAGTCAATGCTTGGGAAGGTGAGTTGTAAGCGCTCCTTTTCGTCCATAATTAGAAGTGAAGTGCACTTTAATGTGCAATAATAATGTTCCAGCTGTGCTGTTTTGCAGCTAATAATTACACACAACAGCGTGAGGCATGATAGCTAACAGAAAGTTCTCCTCGTCATGCGTTCGCCACGTCTCCTCTCTCCCCGCTACCTGCCTTATTTGCAGTGACTACTTTTTAATCCCCTCTTTATTCTAGGAGTAGAAGCACTAGTTAGTTACTTTCTTAAGGAGAGAATGTGAGGCAAGATTGCTGACTGGATAAAATCGCTCCCGTACAAAGCCAAGTCTATAATAGGCTGTCTTTAAAGAAAGGAAGAGACACACACTCCAACCACAGCTGAGCTTCAAACGTGCGTGCTGGGTCCTCTGTCTCCAGGAGTGTGCTGCGCGCTTTAACCGGATGCCGCTCAAACAAGACGAGGAGCTGGCAAGAAGAGTGAGGTCACCAAGGCCTGGCACCAAGCCTCAGTTTCTTAACAGAGCAAGGAACAGACTTGTCATTGAACAGCCACATTTGCCTGCATGGGCACGCACCATCCCCCGAACATCTCGGGGTTGGCCGGCTGTGCACCCAAGTGAGCTTCTCCCTCCGTTAGCTTCTCAGCCGCAGTTCCCTTGAAATCACTGAAATAGTACAGGTGATTTTCTTGGGGGAAAAAAAAGATGCCATGTGTATTTTTAAAAAGCCGACAAAATAAACTAAGATTTGGTTGGAGACATTTGAGGAAACCAACTCGTCTCTAATGGAAGGTCTTATGTAGTTGAAATGAATTAACTTCTACATAAAGTTGAAGACACAGCAATGGATTCAGCAGACACAGCGTCCGACGCTCAGGACAGCAGTGCCCACCTGGACAGTCGCCTGGGTCACTTCGGCCACAATTTACCTCATTTCCACCTGCCGTGAGCACACTTCCTTCTTGATGGTTCCCAATAACCCGGCCACATGGTTTAACACCAAGTCAATCCTTTATTTCCTCTTGCTATTACTGAACTATAAAAAAAGCATCAAGCTTGTAGTACGTCTTCATCCAGACCCTGAAGAGAACATTCAAGACACTCACTGCTTTATTTAGAGCTGGGGCAGTTAGGAATTGAGGCCACAGGACCAACTATGTTGCCCATTTCAACATATGGGATCGTTCTAAAAGCAGGGTACGCTCCAGGCCAGGACACGACAGGCTGTAGGCGTGCAGGATGCACCTTGCAGAATGGAGAAACTCCTCCTGTTTCTGGTGCCAGCTGCAGCCAGCGTTTCCCAAAGCTTTCACTGGTCTCCACCATGACCGAAATAATGAAATGATGCACAGGGAGAACTTCATGTGACCTCTGGTACCGTGTGGCCTCCTGTCGTCTCACAGACGGGCAGTATTAGGGTTCAGGCGTCTTGCCCAAGGCTGACATGAGGCCAATCCTATTGTGACATCTGCGGCCAGGACTCACCAAAACTGCCTCGCACGGCTTGAACACTCCGTCCTCGGCCACCCCCTGTGTGCCTGCTCAGCTTGGCAAAACCTTTACTGAACAGTGAGACTCAGGCTTCTGTCTTGGGTAGAGGAGGGCCAGGTCACGCCACAGAACACGGAAGAGGCCGGTTAAAAATTCAAGCAGGAAAAAGCTAAGCAAACAGTGAGCACAGACACCTTAGGAGCAGCTGCTGACCTGGAAGCCATGTCTGAGGTCTGAGATGTGCTGTTGCCACCTTGTACTTGTGGAACAAAACATAGAACGTGGCCAGGATAAGGGCCCTGGACTACAGCCCCGCCTGCGTGTGCTGCTCCCTGACCATGAGGAGAAGCCGTGTGTAAGCCATCACCTTCGCAGACGCAGTCTCATTCTAACTGTCCGCGGAGCCCGGAGCGGCTGCAAGATGATCTCAAAGCACCTCCCGGTGAAAGACAGAACTGTCCCAGAAGACGATAGCCGTAGCCCAGGCCTCATCTGCGTCTCCTGCAACTTACACACAAATGTGCAGTACAAAATCAGACAATTCAGCGCGTGAGGACGGAGGCCATCAGGAGGAAAGGATGCAGGGAGCCGCAGAGACGCTTCTGCAGGGACCTCAGATAACGCACCTCCGAGTCCTGCACTACAGAGTCCATTCTGTTCAAGAAGATAAGGTGGACTTCGAAAACTTGGGTACAGAGCTGGGGGCTGTGAACAGCAACACCAGGTTTCTAAATGAATGCGTTCTGAAATTCAGACGAGAAAAATGATTGAATGAAGAACTCAACAGATGGTTTTTAACAGCAGATTGGAGCTAAAAGAGTGACAAAACAAAAGTCTGTGATACAAATGGAATAGAAAAAAAAATACTTCCTAAAGAGTTTCGACCGATAAACCAAAATTCACTCTTATATGCCATGGAAAGGAATGCCATGGAAGAAGTTGATGGGACTGCTAAGAAAAACCAAAAACCCAAACAGGAGAAGATGAGACACCCAGAGATTAGCAATCGGCAGCCAAAGAAAATTAAAATCACAGAGGGTTAACATTGGTGAGAACAATTGGCCCAAAAGAGGATAGAAGAGAACAATGTGGCGGAGGTAAAATGTGAAGTGATAAATGAGAAATGTTAAGATCTGATACAAAACATCAGTCCACAGACATATCAGCCCCAACTCACCTCAAACAGGACAAGTTAAAAAGAAGTCTACTCCTACTAGAAATCGTACAGATGGAGTGTGGAAAACAAGAGGAAAGTTCGTGAACAAGGAAGAGACTGTACTTTCCAGGAAATGTTAGCTAACATCTGACGTCCTACAACTACAGCGACGCATAGACGTCCTGAGATTCCCTCGCCTTCGCGGGGGCTGTGCTGGAGGCCTGTGGCCTCAGCCTTAGCTGCACACAGGACCTCCCAGCAAGCTTTGAAACAACCAGTGCTAGAGTGCCTGGGTCCCAGCCCCACTCCCAGTCCCGTGCCCTGCTGCTAACGTGCACCCTGGGGGCAGCAGGTGGCGGCTCAAGCTCTTGGGCCCCTGCCACCCACCTGGGAGTCCTGGGAGGAGTTCCTGGCTCCTGGCTTCAGCTCGGTCATTGCAGGCATTTGGGGAGTGAACCAGCAGATGGGGAGTTCTCTCTCCCTCCCTCTTCCTTCTCCTCCTTCTCTTTCTGCCTTTCAAATAAACTAATCTAATTTTTTTTTTTTTCTGTCTAGGCATGCACCTGCCCGATTACGCAGTCTCTGGGGGAAACTGCTGTGCAGTTTTGTTGATACCTGTTTGAATTCTCTGCAGCTGAACACAATGCGAGACTCAAGTTTGGGAACTGCTGTCGTAGAAGCGTTCTGATGTAGGCAGGAAAGGGTGAGCGCTGGCGAGAACAAAGAGGTGGCTGCCAAGGGATCCTGGTCTTCACTTTGCACCAAAGTGCCAGCTGTGCCGGTGTCACAGCAGCACGGGACAGTGGCTCTCCTGCAAACCGCCTGTGATGCTTGAGAAAATCGTGCGGCCTGATAGAAAGCTCAACGGCCCACACAGATCAGGGACCCTCCAGCAGGCTTCCTGCCCGTGAAGGTTTCTCCTTCCAGCACAGGATCAAAGCTGAGACTGACCTGGGTGCAGTGCGAGGTAGACCAGTACTACACAGTGTTGCCGGTTTGTAAGTGGGACGTTCTCGTAACCACACCACAATCAAGATTCAGGTCTGTGGCATCACCACAGAAATCTCCACACGGCTCTCCCTTTGTAGTCACGTCCATGCCTAACCCTGAGAACCACGGATTCGTTATCTCCTCCCCCAGGTTTTTCTAGCCCTTATATAAACAGAATCAATCACTCACCACCTTTGGAGATTGGCTTTTTCCACTTCGCATATTGCTCCTGCATGGAGCTCGGTCATGGATTTTTCCCCCACTCATGGCTGCTAAGTGGTGCCTGCCTGCCGGTGTTTGGGTTCCGTGTAACGAGCAGTGCACTGCGGCTCAGGGCTGCCTTTGTCTCCTTGTGGTTCCTTCTAATTTTGAGGGGGATTCTTTGTTTTTTTTTTTCCTACTTTCTTGTGAGCTGCTTAAATTTCTTAGAATTTCATTTTTATTTATCTACAGCATCTTGGAATACAGCTCTTTATGTAACTGCTAGTGATTGGTCTAAGTATTACCTAATGCACACATGACTTACCAAGTCTTCTGGTGTCACCATTTTACCCACTTAAGTGCAGGAAATATACCTCCCTTTAAGTCCCTCTGCCCTCCTCATTTATATATAATCCCTTAGTTATTTCTCCTATGGATTGAGAACCACATCTGACAGTGAAATACATCTTTGCTACGCCACCAAAACCATTTGAAAACTCAAAAGAAGAGGAGAATCCGTTGTATTTGCCTGTGTTTTTGCTCACTCCAGTGTCTCTTCCCTTTTTCTATTCCTGATATTTCAGGATTCCTTTTTTATTTCTTTTCTGCTAAGATAACTTTATGATGCCATTCTTTAGGGGCGGTGTGCTACAACAAATTCTTTTACATTTCTTACAGTTTTATTTATTTATTTGAAAGTCAGAGTTACAGAGAGAGAGGGAGAGACAGAGATCTTCCATCTGCTGGTTCACTCCCTCCCCCAGATGGCTGCAATGGCCAGGGCTGGGCCAGGCTAAAGCCAGAAGCCAGAAGCTGGGTAGCAGGGGCCCATCTTCCGCTGTTTTTTCTGAGCCATCAGGGAGCTGGATGGGAAGGAGAGCAGCCGGGACCTGACTAGCGCCGTATGGGATGCTGGCACTGCAGGCTTTGCCCACCACTCCCCAGCGCTGGCCCCCGATTCCCTACATCTTAAACCAGATTTAAGCTCTGTGCAGACCATCTCTGACCTCTCAGTGTTAACACCTGTCTTCCCTCAGTTCACGATTTCCTTGGTTCTTGGTGTGATGGATGATTAGTGCAACCCAGACCCACGGAGTACTGCACATGAGGCCTGGCTACTACGCAAAAGTGCCACTCAGCAGGCTACTCGGACACCTGTGCAGTAGAGGGGGAAACTGCCCCTCATTCCTGCTGGGTGGGATCAGAGTCCGGCTCCCCACATGGCTTCAACCAACATCAGAAGGTGGCATCCTTGTGACTGCCAGCAGGGGTTGGGAGTGCCGTCCCCACTGCACTCCAACGCACATCAGCCTGCTGCTTCTAGCCACACAGTCTTCCTGGAGGCTGTGGGGTGGGCTCATTACGGCTGCCCAGTGGTCGCATCCCAACTCCCACCAGGGTCCTCTCCTCTGACCCCACGCAGCCTGCAGTGGGACCAAGGGCAGGGATCCAGGTTCTGCACTTGGCCTTCGTCAAGGTTCTGCATAGGATGGAGCCACAGGCGTTTCTGCTGGGTTGAGATGGAGCCGAGCAGACGCCGTGGACTCTTTTCTGTCTTGCTGAGCTGCCCCTCCCTGCTCCTCTAGCTGGAGTCAGGCGTTGTTGTGGCTGTGGCTTCTTTCGTCTGCACCCATCGGCGGGAATGGGCTCCCGTCTTCTTTTTTTTTTTTTTTTTTTTTTTTTTTGACAAGCAGAGGGGATAGTGAGAGAGAGACAGAGAGAAAGGTCTTCCTTTTGCCGTTGGTTCACCCTCCAATGGCCGCCACGGCTGGTGTGCTGTGGCTGGCGCACTGTGCTGATCCGAAGGCAGGAGCCAGGTGCTTCTCCTGTTCTCCCACGGGGTGCAGGGCCCAAGCACTTGGGCCATCCTCCACTGCACTCCCTGGCCACAGCAGAGAGCTGGCCTGGAAGAGGGGCAACCGGGACAGAATCCGGTGCCCGGACCGGGACTAGAACCCGGTGTGCCAGCGCCGCAAGGCAAGGCTCCCGTCTTCTCCAGCGCCCATCCTGGCATACGTGACTCCCCACCTCCCAGAGGCCCAGGGCCTCCAGCTGTGCAGTTCTTGGCTCAGTTTGCTGTTTCCAACATCTGAGCGTCTTCTCGCACGTAGTAACGTGGGCACCGAACAAACCTTGCTGTTACACGTCACGGCAGGCTAGGGTTGTGTCTGAGCCAGCACGCCGCAGCCAAACACTGCCGGGTGCCTCTCCCACGTCTCGGTCTGGAAGGAGACGCCACTCAGAAGTTCACTCCTCCTAACTGCTCAGATCTCAAGCCATTTTGAAAGCTTCACGCCTTTCCATATACGGAGGATAATACTGTCTTAGAGCCCTCAAAGATAAGACAAGCTCAAGTGGGAGCAAACAAGAGTTCCTTGTTGAAGCACAGCTGTGTTGAACATATTTGCCAAATTCTTCCCAAGCAATAATGATGAATGTAGCATTAATATTTCAAATGGATCCCGCTGAAAGGTTAGTCTTCCAACACCCTTAAAGTTTCCCAATATCCTGCGGGAAGTTAAAGGAAGGTTGGGCTTAGCAGGACTTGGACTGAATGAAATATCTTTAAAATATCTTTTAAAAGATATGACAGACAATATGCAGCCGGGCAGTGAAACAATAATACGGTTCATAATACAATAAAACGGGCTGGAAAATGAAACTCTTACAAAAAGGTTTTATGGCAAGAGCGTTATGATTAAAGAAGTCATTTGATCCTATCCTCGCGACTTTGAATAACCCCAGTTCGATTTTTTGAAACCAGAAACTCCAATTCAACCTCATTTGTGCTGTCAAGACACGCAAGCCAAAGAACAGATGTGTCTGGGGAAGCGGGGTGAGCGGGAGTGCCCCTCGCAGAGCCCGTGACCGTGCAGAAGGCGCATCGGGAAACGGTGTTTCGGCGTTTGGAATAAACCAAAGGGGATAAAATAGTTCACTGGGGGTTTAGTTCCCATCTTGATATAAATTCAGATTTACAGAAGAGTTTCGGGACTAACTCGAGGAACTGCTGCGTATCTGTGGGACGATGCACCGGTTCGTTAAGTATATTTTTCCATGCATATATTTTTCTATCCTCTGTGGGTTTGGCCTTTAAATATGAGGTGGACCATCCCTGACCTGAAGTGCTTCAGACTGAAGCGTGTACATGTGTGTACTGAGCTATCTGGGGGGCGGGACCCACACCTAAAGAGACAGTTCATTTGTGGCTCAGTCGCCCTGGCCGCGCAGGCGGAAGGTAATTTCACGCAGTGCTTTGTGCGGTGTATCATGACTTTTAGAAGCTATATGTCCCCAGACCAGGATCCAGTTCTGGGTCAGATACTGCCATTTGTTTTCACACCTTTCCCGTCTCCTTCGAGCTGGAAGGGTTTCTCGGACTTTCTCCCAGAACTTTCTGAGGACTACAGCCAGGTTGTCGTGAGCTGGGGTTTGCGTGACGTCCCTCACGGTGAGATTCGGATGACGCACTGTTGGCAGGAAGAGCAGAGTGTGGAGGCCCCTGGGTGCCTGCCCTCGGGTGGCCCTGGGCCTGCCGGGTCTCCACACAAACGATGCCGACTTGATGGCACCGTGTCTGCCGGCGGGCGGTCAGCACGGCGCTAGTACCTTTTTCCCTCAGTGACGTATGAGCGATGTGTAGGAAGACAGTTTGCCTGTCCTGTTTCTCACCAGATTTTCACACGCCCAGCGTCAGCACCTGGTTATGCCCTGCCACCCCCACGCCCCCTGCGCTGGTTCCAGGGCATTCCGCGGCAAGGGGGAGTCTGCCTTGGCTTCTGTTGGGTCTGGCTGTGTGTGCACGTCATGGGATGCTCGTCTGTGTATCCAGATCCCATAGAGGCGTGTGCGTAGATGCGTCAGGGCGACAGAGACGTGCACTTTGCTGAGTTACAGGCTATTGCCGTCATACGCTTTGGTGCCCACATTGTCCCAGACGTGGCAGTGGCAGCCCCTTCAGGCTGGTTTCAGCTTTTTGCTGTAGTTGATGGAGATTCATATTTGAATCATCCTCAAGGGCTGCCTGTTCTCTGGCACAAGATGTTCCAGACTTGATGTCTTCTCTCTGCTCCAATCCCGGAGTGGACTTTTCCCAGAGACTCCTGGTGGGAGCGCAGGGGTGCCATTGCTTCCAGACTCCTTCAGCCAGGAAGCAGGGAGAGAGAGAGAGAGAGAGAGAGAGAGAGAGAGAAGAGATGGATGGCTCTGTTTAAAGCCATGAGCCTGTACTGATCCCTCCAGCTCCGGCGAAGCCCCAGGGTATGTCAGAGCTTCCCCTCTCTGTGTTTGTAGCTGCTCCTCCAGTACTGGGAAGCCCGCCTGGCCTTATCCTCGATGTGTTTGCTCACTCGTGCAAGCTTAGAATACAAAGTAGTCCCAGAAAACTATACCACTGGGAGAGGAAAACCTGACAGCATCGCTTTATAGCTGTGCGGTGTTTTCTGAAGTTATTTACGTACAGTAAACACAGAGCTTTTGCACATCGAGTTGAATAAGTCCAGACAAAAGCCTTCAGCCACTTCACCCCCGCTCATGGCACGATTTCCGTTTTCTTGACTCCAAAAGCTTCCCAGGGATCGCTCCTTGCCCGTCCCCACCCCTCTGAGACACAAGGTCGTTCCGGCTTCTGTTCGCTGCCTTGTAGTCACCTACGCGTGAGATTAAGGTGCGTGAAATTCCGCAGCCCGTGCCTTGGTGTCTCGCAGCTCTGCTCAGCGTGCTTTTGAGAGTCACCCTCAGCGCTGCACGCTGGCAGCATCACCCCCTTCCTGGGACTCAGCTGTAGGCCCAGGTGAGGGTACCCACTCTCCTCTTGACAGACTGTGGGCCCTCCTCTGATCTGGACTCTTGCAAACAGAGCTTCCATAAATGCTTTTCTTGAATTTCATACTAAACTGCTGGATGACTTAGTAAATCCACTGCAACCTCTCACGCTCCCACCGGCAATGGGCACGCCTCCTCACTGCGCCACATCTTCACCAACATCTAATGTTGCCTCCCTGTGTTCCCACTGGTATGAAATCCTGCCCACTTGCAGGTTTGATTTGCATTTCTCTGGTGACTAACAGTGTTGAGGAACTGTCCTATATTTGTATTTTTATTGGTTTCTAGATGTTCTTCTCCACTCTGCTTCCAAGTTCCTTTCAGGGATGTATACCAAATATTTTTTTCCAGTTTCTGCCTTGCTTGTTTTATTTTTAATAATGTATTTCAATAAGCACACTTTAATTTTGATGAAATCCAACTTATCAATCATTGTTTGTCTTGCGCATTGCATTTTCTGTGTTATCTAAGAAATACTTACCTCCCTTTAGGGCAAGAAGATATTCCGTCCCCCTGAAAGTGTGGAGTCTTCGCTCTCCCACGGAAAGGCTCATTATCCACTCTGCATGTCTGCATCCTCCGTGCAGCAGGGCTCAGTATCCTTGGGTGCTCCCATGGGTACCAGTTGTTCCAGCTCCATTGGTAGACTTCATTTTCCCCAGAACAAAACCTTGTATAAAACCAACCAGCCACAAGGCACGTGGGCCAACTCCTGACGTCTCTCTTTGGTGCCTCTGGCCTTGTTTCTGATGCCAGCAGCTCTCAAGCAGGGGAAACAGAGAGCAGACACCATTGGTTGTCCCAGCCTGGGCAGTTGGGGTGAGAGTGCTACTGTCGCGTTGTAGGTAGAAGCGAGGAAAGCTACGAAACACCCTAGAGTTCATAAGTCAGGCCTCCCACAAGGGTGTCCAGCCCGAAGGGTGATACTGCTGTTTGGGAAACATTGGTCTGTGCTCATACTAATATCACACCATCATAATGACTGTAGGTTTATAGCAAGCCTTGAAGTTGTGTAGTACACATAGACATCTTCCAACATTTATCTCATTGATAGTTTAATAAAAATTTGAAGTCAGATTAGGAGAACTTAGATTTTGAATTTAGGGATTGGCTTGGAAGAACTGATTTCTTACCAATATTGGGTTCTCCAGTACTTGACTAGGTCATCGTAATCCCAAACGTATTTAATTCCAAATTCTCAAAACAACATTTGATAGTTTTTCCATGTAGAAGACTTCCAATTCTTTCATTATTTTTATTCTTCTATGTTTGATGTTTATGGATGCTATCGTAGGTGATATGATTGTATTTTGTTTTACAAATTACATTTTCCGGTTGTTACAAAGGCTTAGAAGAACAGTTGATTTTTATATTGTTTTCATCCTGTGATGTGGCTTCATTCACTTATTACTTACGATAATTTCTGTTTATTCCTTAGTATTTTCTACATATTCAATAATGTCATCTGCAGTTACCCACTCTTCTGATATTTATGCCTTTGTCTTTTGCTGCACTGGCCCAGGCCCTTTGGCACGAGATGGACAGGGATGGACATGGGGATGACCGCGGGAAGGGTCCGTGTCTCACCACTCAGCGTGATGCTGGATACGACACAGACACCTTTCAGAAACGGAAGTTCTTTCTATTCCTTGTTTGCTGAAAGTTTTCACCATAAACTGACATTCATTTGTAAATCAATTTTGACTTCCAGAATGAATTCCATTTGGTCATAATCGATCAGGCGGAGGTCAGGTTGTTAACACACTGTCAGTGCTGTAACCGTAGGTTAGTACATTCTCAGACATTTGTGCTTCTGTGGTCGTATGCGGTGTTACGGTGCTGTGCCCTCTCTCCCTTTCCTAACGTTCTTGCCAAATTGTAACTGTGGTCCTTCCTCATTACAACAACTTGGAAAGTATTTCTCTGTTTTCTGAGTTTGAGTCCCATTGGTGTTACATGTTCCCTGATTGCCTCAGAGTTCTCCACAGGGGAAAAAAAAAAAAAAAAACCTGGATATTGAGTGTATGTGTGATGACAACTTCATTTCTGCCATTTCACCCCAGTTTTCTGCTTTACTGGCACAAAGATGTCAGCACCGGAAAGATAATACTTTCTTATTACAGTGTCAGTATTTGTAAGATATGCATAATGGCCTGTTTTATTCATGATACTGATGATTGGAATTTTCTCTTTTTCTCTTGATCTGTCATGGAAATATTAGAAATTTACTAACTTTATTGATTTTTCATAGAATTAACTACAGATTCTCCTTTCTATATAACTTTTTTATTTAATTGATTTCTGTTCTTTATTTTTTTGTTTCTTCCATACACTTTTGAGTTACCGTGCTCTTTTTCAGTTTAAGTTGGAAACTGAGGTAAACAATTTAAATGTTGCTCTTGAACTCAAGGATCTAAAACTGCAAATCACTCTCTAAGCACCACTTGAGCTGCATCCCTCAGATTTTGACGTTTCATTATCATTCAGCTTACCTATTTTTTACTTACCATGGTATTTTTGTACTATCTAGACATGTTTTGCTTAATTTCCAAATATTCTGAGTATTTGTAGATGTATTTGTCGTTGATTTTTAATTAAATCTGGTATGGCCAGAAATCCTCCTCTGTAGAAGTCTAGTCTTCTGAATGTGGGAGTCTTGCTTATAGCCCGGGATACGGTCTCCAACGATGGACGTCGCAAACGTTCTTGAAAAACACCCAGATGCTGCTGCTGTTGGATATTGTATCACAGCGTTGCGTCAGCCAGTTTGGTTGAAAGCAGTGTTGAAGCCCTCAGCGCCTCTTCTGTTTGTCTGTTGGTCTCCCAATAGCTGGGGTTTGAGTACTAAAATCTTTACGACTGCAGATATCAACCCCAGATTTTTAACATGTTGATTTGATGAGTGTGTGTTTGGCAAATAATGCGTCTATGTGTCAAAATACGGGTTTGATGTCAAAATGACATGTTTGAAGAGGTGACTGAGGATGCTATTCTTTGTAAACAGAAAGGAGAAATATTTTAGACGTTGTCAAGAGTTGAAATAAACCAAGGTTTTTCATTTTCGATGCCTCAGATTAACTTTTAAATGAGAGCAGGTCTCAAAGCCCAGATGAATACACTTCAGAATAACGAAAACACGCTGAGAGGAGACCTCTGAGCCACAGAGAGCTGAGAGAACGGGGCTCTGGGGCAGGGAGGGCAGGAGGAACACACAGAGGACACGGACGCGCAAGGTGGCGCGGCCCACGTCTCTCCTGCAGGAGCTGCGGAACCGACCAGGGTAACAAGCTCTTTGTGTCTATTTGGACAGAAACCACAACTGTCCCTAGGATTATCAGATCGAATGACAGCGTGATGAAGGCTCACTATGCTAATTATGTGTTCCTTTTCAAAATCAGTTATTTATTTGAAAGGTAGAATTACACAGAAAGAGGGAAAGACAGAGAGAGACAGTGAAAGGAAGAGAGAGAGAGGGAGAGGGACCCTCCTTCCACTGGTTCACGCCCCAGATGACTGCAGCAGCTGGGACCGGGTCAAGGGGAAGCCAGGAGCCTGGAGCTCCATCTGGACAGCCCACATGGCAGCTGGGACCGGCCGAGGGGAAGCCAGGAGCCTGGAGCTCCATCTGGACAGCCCACATGGGTAGCAGAGGCCCAAGCACTTGGACCATCCTCCACTGCTTTTCTAGGTGTATTAGCAGGGAGATGGATTAGAAACAGCACAGCTGGGATTCCACTGGCACTCATGGGATGCTGGCAACACAGCAGCAACTTAACCCACACGACACCAGCCCCTTCCGACGTGTTTTCTAAGTGTGTGAAGCCACAGCTCACATTTCCACAAAGTATCACTCAGTTCATGCTAACCCTCAAGTAAGCCATCTTGGGTTATCAATACCATTGTCCTATGTCTTTAGCACTAGTTGAGCAAGAAGTTAACTAGTGCATGAGCATAAACAAGAAACATAAATTACAGAAGTGTGCCAAGATTCCATCTTTGAGGCGTGTGCTTCCAAATTGAACGACTCAGCATTGTTTGCAGTCATCTGCAATAAGTGTGAGGCCCCACCGCGGGGGCCATCAGACACAGGGACGTCGGCGTCCCCAGGAGGAGCTGGTCAGCTGATCTTTTCAGGGACTCGCTTCTTCCGGGTGAGCCAGGAACAGCGAGCTGGGAGAGCAAGGGGACCAGAAAGAGACCACCAGTCTCGTGCCCCAGGCAGAATCCATGCTTGTAACTTCTCTCTGCTTGCATCCATTCCTGCGGCTGCCTAAGCAAAAGTACCGTGGCTAAAACAGCAGGAGTTTACCCCCTGCACCCTCAGAGGCCGGGAGTCGGAGATCCAGGCATCAGCAGGGCCGTGCGCTCCGGCAGGCTGGGAGCGAATCTGTCTCCAGGCTTTCTCTGAGCCTCTGCCGTCCCCCGGAATCTTAGTGTCCTTGGTTTCCAGCTCCATGACGCCAGTCCCCGGCACTCTTCACACGCTGTCTCCTCCATGTAGGTGTGCTTGCCCACGCCTCCCTTTCGTCACAGGGACACCAGTGACCCCACGTTAAAGCCCCTCTACTGATCTCATGCTAATTGGATCATCTCTGAAGAGGTGGATAGAGTGGCAGGGGCACAGGTACTGGGGTAGAGCGCCAGCGTTTCTCTTGGGGGGACACAGTTCTGCTGAAGGAGACTCTGGGTTTGGGCAGACAGGGAGGAAGAGGTGACCACTGAAAGTGAGCAGGTGCCGCGTTCAGCTGGGTTAGCATCCCGGATGCTTGGCTTGCTCCCGACTCCAGCTTCCCACTGACGCACACACTGGGAGACAGGGGCCACGGCACAGGGGCTGGGTTCCTGCCACCCACATTAGAGACCGGGATTGCAGTCCCAGCTCCCGGCTTCAGCTTCCAACTATTGGAAGCGTTTGGGTGGTGAAGCAGTGGGTAGGAACACCCAGGTACTTGGGACCCTGCCACCCACATGGGAGAGCTGGATGCAATTCCTGGCTCTTGGCCATTGCAACTATTTGGGAAGTAAACTAGCAGGTGGAAAAATCTCTCTCTCTCTCTCTCTCCCCCCCTCTCTTTCTCTCTCTTCCCCTCTCTTTCTCTCTCTTCCTTTCTCTCTCTCTCTTTCTCTCTCCCTCCCTCTCCCTCTCCCCTTAACTCTGCATTTCAAAATCTTTTTCTAAAACACCCGTCTAGTTTTTCATCACACTCCCTCTGCATGTTCCTGTGGAGTGTGTAAATCGCAGCATGGAGCGAGCCTCCGACCCCTAGCATTGGTGGAAGCCTCAAGAACGTCAGCGTCTACGGCTCCTTGACTTGGGTCCCTTCTATCACAGGGGAGCAGCTCGGGGTCACGCCCTGGTCCATCGAGCTCACCGTCAGCTTGTCGCTCGTGCGAGTTCCAGGTGAGAACTGTCTTCTGAGTTCAGCCGTCAGTGACTGTTAGGGACGCTCTCCAGACACCTGAAGAGGACTGCCTTCTGCAGCGTGCTCTTTTTCTCAATTCCATCCTTCACTCATCTGCTTGGAAGGCACAGACTTCAGTACAATTTGATCTTCTGAAGTTGCATCCCACAGATCCAGAACTAAATTTAAAAGGCGCTGAAGAAAAGAGAGAAATCACCGTTGACAGCCCATGTTACCTAGCAGGCCAGTATTGTTTATTCAGCATAATAAAAGGTGCCAATACTTACCACCACGCTAAAATACGCACTAATAATAAATAGAGCTGTGGCCTATAATACAGTCGCTGACGAGATGAGAACTTACAGCTCCCGGGGGAAGGAAATGAGCGGCTGTCTCACAACGGGCGCAGGTGGCTGGGGATGAAACCCAGGGCTTTCTCCTTTGATAAGCATCAGATGAAGATAGCATTGATTTTTTTTTAGTCTCAAAATAATAATCCCTATTTTGTATGATTAAAAAACATAAACAAATTTCCAGAATATTACCTTTCACATCCCATATATTCCTACCTCGCGGTCCCTGCCTGTGCCTTCCGTCGATGGTTCTGAAGTCACGGTTTTACCCAGGGGATGGAGCAGAGAGTTACACGCGCTGATCCACGGTGTTTAAAGCCGCGGCCACAGCTGAGTCTGTCGGCCACTCCTTCAAGTCCCAGCACGGCTTTCTCTACACGTGCACCTCTGCTTCTCACTCACCTCCATGTGCACTCTGGCTGGAGAGGACACGGGTGAGCAAGTGTGAAACCCACTAACACACACACACACACTGCATTCTCCAAACCGGGTTAGAGCCCCCGCGACCTTGAAGGGTGGGAACCATAGCCGCCTCCCACACAAACGCTTCCGTCGGGTGTTAACTCTCAGGGCTTCCACCAGGCTTAACGTGGAGGTACGAGAGCCCCAGCTTCCTTTCTCATTAACAATCCTCCAGCTGCACTGTGGACTTCCAGACAGCACACTCTCTCTGACCACGTGAGCGGCGTGGTCATTTCACACCTCATTCATGATTTTCCTGTTACAGGTCAGTTACTTTGTACCCACATCTGCCGAACTTAAACTTGCTAAATCTTCATTGCATTTTGCTTGTAAATGTCGTTTTGGTATTTGTTATTTTTTTATGGCCCCTCACTCTAATATGGTGCCAAATGCCAAAGAGACAGCCAAATGCATTGGTCCAACTGGCATTTTTGCACTTTGGTAGTTACAGCATCCCAATTCACAACGATTACCAAGGAGATAGAATTGTTCCCAGGCCACAGCCAATGGTGACAGAGCCAGCTCCGTCCCCTGTGAAGGGGTTCACCGCCTTAGTGCTATAGGAAAGAAATCGGCGTCTTCTACGTTGGAAGGGAACAGCAAACAGTAATAGTTATTAACAATAATCATTTCATCGTTTTGTCTTTATTGAGCCCTGAGCAGGTGTCAGGCCCGCTGCAGGAATTATGTGCATTTCCTCTTTAGTTCTCACAGTGACCCCGGGGGCAAACAGAAGCTTCTCGCTTCCCTGCCTGGCCCCAGCCACGTCTCACACTTGACGCACACCTAGAACGGAAGGGCTACGGAAGCCCCTTGGTCTTCCCGTCTCCAAACGGTCTGTGTCGTTAGTGTCTGTGGAGGGTGTCTCCCCTCCATAGAATATGCCTCATTTCCTACAAAAAAGGAGTTGGTTGTTAGGGAAGTTTAGCACCCACACAGGTGCCCCAGGGCCTGGGTCCTCGGGAAGCACGGGAGGTGGGTCCCCCGGGTGCAGCTGCGGTGCGGAGCTGTGGCTGTGACGGTGAGCATGGCTGTGCCTAGAGGCCCGCGGTGTCAGGCCCCCCGTGTGCCGCAGAGAGCGCCCCCTCCCGCAGGGCTGCTGGTGAGCGGTGTGTGTGCAGCAGGGAGCAGCCTGTGCGTGGTAGCAGGGACGGGGCAGGTGCAGGTGCCACGTGGCAGCAGCAGCGCCCGCACCCGTCTCTCAGTGCTCAGGGGCTGAAGGCAGATCCGCCTCTGGATTGCCCCGTTTCCCGAGGAGTCTGGCTGCTAGCATGTGGGGTCCTTGGACCACCATTTGGATTGGGAACAGGTCCCCTTCTGTGCATCCCGGGGTGTGGGAGTCTCGCTTTCAGCTCCACAAAGGTGCAGAGCGCGGCCCGTGATGAAGGCAGCGATGAGAAGAAGCCAAAGGAAGGCAGGACCAGGGCGGGAAGGCACAGCCAGGAGGAAGACCAAGTCCCCTTCCCTGCAGGGACGCAGCCCAGCGCCTCCAGCAGACGCAGACGGCACCCAACCCCGTCTGTACTACGCCTTCCCTCGGCCCCCGAGCTAGGACAAAGCTTCATTCATAAAGCCCACAAGGGAAGAGAGGAACAGCGGAGCAAATAGCTACAGCAGAATGAATGGTCCTGAACAGTCTGTCTCCCTGAAAGAACTGTGTAAGGCAGGTGACAGTGGGAAGTGAAATCACAGACAAAGGGGACTCCTGTGCCGCGACACGGGGCACAGGTGCAAAGGGGCGTGGAACCCAGGCCCCTCCCTTCCACGGTGGAGACCCTGTGGGAGGGGGCGAGACTCATTCCAGGTCCAGGGAAGCCAATGAGGACCCTCACTCGCGTGCTGGGACTTCTGCACACATTCCAAACATCAGCGAGTACAACACGGGGCCGGCCTGGCAGCCTAGCAGCTAGAGTAGCCGCTCGCAGCACCGGCATCCCCTACAGGCACCGTCTCCGGGCTGCTCCACTTCCCATCCAGATCCCTGCCATCGGCCTGGGAAGGCACTAGAAGCTGGCCCAAGTGTTTGGGCCCCTGAACCCACATGGGAGACCTGGAAGAAGCTCCTGCTCCTGGCTTTATCCTGGCCCAGCCCTGGCCTTTATGGCCATTTGGAGAATGAACCAGCAAGGATGGAAGATTCTCTCTCTCTCTCTCTCTCTCTCTCTCTCTCTCCCTCCCTGTCTGTAACTATGCCTTTCAAATAAATAAGAAATCTTTTTAGAAGATGACACACAGCCTCTTGGGAGACTTAGCTTAGCACTTGTGCTCGAAGTGCTGGTTGCTTGCTGGTGTTGGGAAGCTCTTCGCGCCCAAGGTCCCCAGTCGCAGGAGAGCTGGCCGTTCGTGTGGCTCTCGGCGGCCCTCAGGAGGATGAAGGTCCAGACAGAGAGACCTTGCTCATGGCCACACCCGTTACAGCCAGCCGAGCAGCACACCGGAGCAATCTGTCACTAGTCATACCCTGGAAACTCAGCCACCACCTTGGCCACCTTGGAGAAGACACACAGCAAGGAAGGAGGTCAGGTGCCCCCTCTACCACCCTGGTCCTTGGAGGGGTGCGGATCCCTCAAGGGCCCCCACACCCTGCCTCCAGCACAGAACTCCCGGGGGAGCTGACTGCGAATGCGACCATTGCTGTTAGGCCGGGGTCTGTGGCTCTCGTCCCGTTCAGAGGGATTTGTCACAACAGCCGGACTAGAAGCCACCAGGCCAAAATGTTGGTCTCGCCGTCCCCACATCCTCCCGGCACCTGCGCCCGTCTGCGTACCACAGGGACAGAGGCTCTCACTTCTAAATTCCCACCATCTATTCTATCATATTAATTTTAAAAATCAACAACAACCAAAGGTGTAGGAAAGACAATTTTTAATATAAAAATCAGGGCTACTCCTAGGGCTGTAAAGCAAAGTGTCAGTTTGAAAAAAAAAAAAAAAAGATGACGATGAGGAAATAATAAGTAAAGCTGTTTGTCTTATCACTGCAGGTGAAAATATCTTATGAATAATATAATCATTGTCTCTGCTTATTGGGTCTGAAAGAGATCAGGACACGGCGTGATGAGATAGAGGCGCACCCCCCACGCCCGCTGGATGCAAGGCTCGGAGACGGGCAGGCACCACGGTCATCCGAGCAGGGGATTATTCCGTTCGCAGGCCCCTAGGTCAATTTGAATTATTAAATTTATCTCAGTGACCGCAGGGGCCAAGCCGTGTTTGCACTTGCTCTTTATCCTTCAGTCTCGTTAGCGCGAGCTTAGCAAAGGGGATCAGAGATGACAGAAAAAAAATCAACCCGATCTGAGACGCCCTTTGGCCGCGGAGATGCAGGGCCAGGTCCCAGGGGCGCACTCGCTCCCAAGGCCGCCCTCGCTGCTGCCCCCTGTCTCCTGGCACCGACCCCGCCGCTGGTGCCCGCAGGAGGGGAAGGGGCGGCTTGTCCGTGCCACAGCTCCCCGGGAATGTTCCCAGCCTCGCTGGTGCGGGCAGCCCAGCGCTGGGGAGGGCCCACTGGCCCTTCATGGTTGTGTTGCCCCTGTCCCTGCCGCGAGCGCCATGGAGTGGTGACAAATCCTCACAGCCCCACTGTGTGGCAGTCCTGGGAAAGCCGAGGGAAGCTCAGGGCTGTGGGCGAGCTGCAGGGGAACAGTCTCGGCCCCGCTGTCCCCCGTGCCCGTCCTCGCGGCCCTGGGTGTGGCACGCCGGGAGACACACATGGCCGGCCCCCCTCCCCCCTGTAGGCCCTCCCCCACAACCGCTCCCTCCTGGCATCACCCAAAGCTGAGCCGATAGCCACCTACACCTCTCACATCCCCAGAACCCAGCAAACACAGCCCTCGGCCTGGGATGCCCCAGGATGTGATCTTACTGGGAGACAATCTAGCAGACGCGATCCGTTCAGCCGGGCCCTACCCCCGGTGACGAGTGTCCTCGCAAGGAGAGGTGGAACACAGGAGGAAGGGGAGCACGTGGAGACGGTGGTCCTGCGTGGAGTGGTGCAGCCACAGCCAAGGATTGCCTGCGACCAGCGGAATGTGGGAGAGGAGCAGGGGAATGGAGGGCCTCTCAGAGCCCCCGGAAGGACCCAGCTCTGCTGCCGCCTTGAGTCGGGTTCTGGACTCTGCGAGGTTGGCATCCCCTCTCTCCAGCTCCCGCCAGGACCCTCCCCAGAGCTCACGGAGGGACCCCGCAGCCATGCCTGCGTCGGCCCAGTGTGACGTGTTCAGGGCCGACAGTGTGGTCTCGGGGAAGCACACACTGCATTGCACAACTCGCCTGTTTGAGTCGTTCAGTGGTTTTGCAATCCTCTGGCAGTAAAACTCGATATCCTGGGTCTTTTCCTGCCTCCCCAGCACCCCCCTCCGTGCCCTGCACAGCCCCCTCCGTGCCCTGCAGCTCCCACACGGCGCTGTCTTGCGTCTCGCCCAGGCCGAGCTCCGCTCGTCCTCGGATGGAACCTTGGCTCCTACTTCTCCGGTTTTCTCTACAGCCGTCAAGGCTCCCGGGAATCGAGACTTCCTCCCGAGGCCTCGCTGTCCCTCCGCACACAGACAGCCGCTCTGCCACTGCCGCACTCTGTTAGTCCTCTGTGCTTTGTATTTTTTTTTCTTTTTTGCCAGAGTCATGACACATTTACCTTCACAACTGTTGGGCTGGTGTCTCCAGCCCCTACTGGGCTGCGTGTTCCAAGATGGTGGAGAGCTAACCACTGTGTGTCCAGTACCTAACACGGCCCCTGGAAAGCACATAGCCATTGCGACATCAATGTGTCCTGCACGGATATTGGTTGGAAAATCAGTCCTCCCCCAGTTCTCCCCGTCTCACACCGCAGCAAAGCCGCAGAAGGGGGGAGGTCCAGACCCATCTTTCCAGAGTCCTGCTTCCCCTCTCAAACCTGCAGCCTTCAACCGCCACTCAGGCCTCCCACCTGCACGTCCAGGCCCGTGGGCCCGTGCAGCTCACGCCCGGGGCATGGCCAGGCGCACATGCCCGTGACAACAACGGAAGCCGTTTGACGCTCTTCTGCTTAATTTATGTGGGAAATTACTGTTTGAAAGTCTCAAACTGCCTACGTCGATTCTGGAGGACAGCACTTCTCAAAGTGTCGCGGATACAAATCGGCCTACTGTGAGTCAAGAAAAAAATAAGTTAGATCATTGATTTGAATTTTTCAAACACAGTAAAGGCCAGAAATTTTACAATTTGTGCCATAAAACACAAATGAGCACAACCAAAGACTACGAATCTCCGTAATCAACGATCCTGATGGAATCACACACCTGGTGAGCCATCGAGCTGTTCTAAATGTTCACTCAACACACACTTACTGAGCTTCTGCTGTGAGCCAGGCAGATAACTCGTGGGGGGGTATGTAAGAGGCCAGTTTCTCACCTCACTGAGCTGCAATTCTAGAGAAGGAGTGGAAAATGATGAATTATTAATAAATCTGGTGGTGCTGGGGCATACCACTTCATAAAATTGTGTCTGAAAATCGTGTCTGAAAATTGTGTCTGAAAACTGAGCTGAGAGCTGAGTGCGAGAGGACCTTGTGGTGATGTGTGGTTCAGGCGGAGGGGAGAGCGGGCCCTGGGGCAGGCACAGTTCCATCGGCCAGGTGGAGCTGGGCTGGCGTAAGGAGCTGGAGCCATAAGGAGGGAGAGGAGTCACAGGAGTGGCAACGGAGAGGCCACTGAGCTCCGTGTCATCGGGGTCTCCTGTGCCATAAGAACTCCTGGGTTTCAGCACGAGTGGGATGACAAGCAGTTGGAGTGACACGACTGGTGTCCACTGGTCAAGGATGCTTCTGCTAATGACGGGTGGCCTCTCAAGAGCAGTGGTGATTCAGGGAGCTGGAGGGGAAGCCGTGCCAAAGTCCAGGTCCAAGGGCACTCTACAGGGGAGCAGGAGACCCTGAGAAGGGGTTTGCTCAGAACTGTTTCAACAACACACAAGAGCAATGCAAAGTCTTCTTCTAGTAAGTCCAACATCTAGGCTCCCTCAAGGACAGTCGATGGAATGGCTATTTCCCTATGTGAGCACCACACGCTCTTGTTTCTTTGTGTGTCTTGTCATGCTTTGTGGAAAACTGGACATTTGAGCAATAGATGGGGGTAAGCCTGGGAAGCTGATCCGATCCCTTCCCTAGAGCTTCTTGGTGAAGCCACTGTGTATTTTGTTTTGGTTTGGTTTGTTTAATTCTTTTTTTTTTTAAAGATTTATTTCATTTATTTGAAAGGCAAAATTACATAGAGAGAGGGGCAGGGGATGGGAGGACAGAGTTAAATATCTTCCATCTGTTGGTTCACTCCCCAAAGGGCCATAACAGCCAGGGATGGACCAAACCAAAGCCAGGGGCCCAGGGTCATCCAGGTCTCCCACAGGGGTGGCCAGGACCTAAGCACCTGAGCCATCTTCCACTGCTCTCCTGGGACATTAGCAGGGATCTCGACTGGAAGTGGAGCAGCCAGGACTCCAACCTGCACCCATGTGGGATGCCGGCATTGCAGGCAGTCTCTCTACCAGGGGCACCACAATGCTGGCAGCATGGTCCATTTAATTCTTAAACGTCTGGATCCCTGTCACGTATGAAGACCTTTGTCAGTGCTTGGTCAGCTTAGCAGACAGATAAAGACCAGCCAGCGCTTCACCTGGACGCCTGAGCAACCCCATTTGCACATGTTGTAGGCACGCCCTCAAGGCTCAGGTCACTTACAAGGCTTCCTTAGCTTCGCACAGGGTCTCGAGGTGAACCAGAGGTGACTGACTGGACCTCCTCAGTCACCCCCAGGACCATGCTCAGCCTCCCACCCCATGGAATCTGCCAGAGCTCTCCAACACTCCCCAGAGCTATCTTCTTCCCCCAGATGTTTTGTTGCTGCTGTTGTTCAAAACCTTATTTTCCCCAACTGAGGTTTCCACTCCTAGGAAGGTGTGATATTAAACAGAGACACACACTAAGTTTTTTTTTAAGATTTATTTATTTATTTGAAAGGCAGAGCTACAGAGAAGCAGAGAGTCTTCCATCCACTGGTTCACTCCCCAAATGGCCACAACGGCTGGAGCTGAGCCAATCCAAAGCCAAGAGCTTCCTCTGAGTCCAAGGACTTGGACTCTCTTCTACTGCTTTCCCAGGCCATAACAGAGAGCTGGATTGGAAGAGGAGCAGCCAGGACTCAAACTGACGGCCATATGGGATGCCGGCACTGCAGGCGGTAGCTTTACCCACTACCCCACAGTGCCGGCCCCGCACACTAATTATTTTTAACAGATGCCGTGGAGACAGGATTTTCCTGTGAAGCCCTGAGTCGGGTTGAACAAGGACCCTGCCCTGTGAGCTGGGCTTTGTCCAGAGAGCTGCAAGACAGAGCAAACAGCAGAGTGCCCTGGGAGGGGCCTCTCCAAAGTGCTCCCAATTTCTCAGACCCTTCGGGAGCTGTGGGACCGTCGGTCTCCAGGACACGGGGGTTGGGAGACCGGTGGTTGCCAAGGGTACCCCTGCAGGGCATGGAAAGGGGCCAAGCTCACACAGCACAACCACCTCTCCCCACCAAGCTCAGCAGGTCGTTGTACACTCGGGGTCCGTCTCTGGGCGGTGCTGACGGAGGGTGACATTGAGAACGTCGCCAGCGGTGTCCTTGCTTCATGGAGGAGCAGATGGACACCATCTGAAGGCCCCGCCTCCAGGAAGTGATGCAAGTGAAAGGTGGAGTCGATGTGGAGACACGGGGCTTCCCACACATGTGGGGGATGTAAGAAGCAAGGGGTCAGGGGTCAATGCAAGGTCTGGAATCTGAGACTGTGAACAGTGGAGCTGCTGTCTACTGAGAGGCGCAAACACAGGAGGAAAGCAGAGTTCTCTGGGGAGAGCAGAAGCTCGGCTCTCGATGTGTTAACTTGAAGTGTAAACGAGACACGGAGGTGGGGAGGCCAAGCCAGCTCTGCACACATTGGGAGTGGAGATGGTGGAGGGCAGGTGCCATCCACACGTGAGCTGAGTGAGAGGAGTGCCCCAGGGCATGGCTATGCAGGGGGTCAGGAAAATGAGGAGTGTCTGGCAGAGCAAACCTGGAGGGGCGAGGTAGAAAGAGCACCAAGAGTCCCTGCCGCCCCGAAGTCCAGCCGAGACGCTGGAGCAACGCAACCACCGTGCAAAGTCGCTGTCGGCTCCAGGAAGAGGACGTCTGAGCCCGGCTGTTGGATTTGGCAGCACGAGGTCATCGCTGCCTTGTAAAGGGGGCTTCAGTGGGGTGGGGCAGCGGGGATCCAGCTGGGAGAGGTTTCAAGGGAAAAGCAGCGAAGACGAGGAGACAATCAATGTGGACGATGCTTCCAGAAACGTAGTGGGAGAGAGCGGTGGGGCCGCGACCTTATGACCTTGCTGCAGGATGGTTGAAGTGGGCCGTGGGCTGCTGTCGCCCAGACGGGGTACGGTGGCTTCACTAAGGAACGGGGGTGGGGGGCAAGCTGCCTCCCCTGCTTCTCTTGAAGGCCAGGCGTGTGTGCCGGACAACACTCTGCAGCCGGACAGTGGGGGAGGCCACGAGGAGAAACACAGAAGTGCTGTGGACAGGACTCTCACACACAGAAGGCCAAAGGCCTCCACAGAAACCAGTCCACAGCCCAGCACCCAAGGGATCTGCAGGGGAACTGTGGGACGTGTGATGGGAACCGTGCAAAAACAGTGACGGTGGGAGGCGCCCAGATAGAGCGGCCTGCCCCGGGAGAGCCTGGCCAGGGACACAGGGGAGCGGAACCGGCAGCAACTTCTTCCAAACATCCCAGGAGGTCGTTTGGGGTTTCTGACAGATTTTTCTTTTTCGCTTGTTCTGCATTCGTTGGCTTGTCCACTCATCTGTTTTGAGGGTGGCAGTTTCTTGATGAAAAGGAACTGAAATTTGCGTCCGATCTCACGGCTGCTTCTTCAGCATTGGACGCATTTGTGACTAAGTTCATAAATGACAGCCCAAAGATAATCCCCGTTAGAGACAAGCACGGTCCCTCCCCAAATAGCGAGGTCAGCCCGCGGCACTCGGAGTTCAGTTCCTACCTCTCCCTGCAGGAATGGGCCCCAACCACGGGCACATCCTGGCTCCCCAGCCCGGCAGTGGCCGTCTCAGGATTCGTCTCAGCTATGTCTGCTTCCACCTGGTACAAAACCTCACGGTTCCCCCTTCCCATCCATCTTCCAGCAGGCAAGTCACCAAGCCTCTGGCAACAGAGCGCCCCTCAACAGGGCCTGATGCCCGAAAACTTAAAATATTTGGCCTCAAGAGTTCCCCAGGATATTTCTGTCCCTCCTCTCTGAAACCTGCGTATGTTTCAGGATCCCCAGCTCACTGTTCCTCCTGCCTCCCACACGCAGACAGCACCGACGCCGGTCACAACCGCGGCACCCCGGCTTTCCGACTCCCCAGCCACTCTTCATTTCCTGCCCAAACTCGGCAGCTACAGCCAGGAGCCAGGCGGGCCTCGCCCTGGAGTTGGAAATCCCCTTCCGCAGTATCTATAGTTAGTCTTAATAAATAAATGACTTGGACCGTGCATTATATATCACTCAAATCCACGAGGACACAAATTATGTATAATACATCGGCTGTGTAATTTATTTATTAAGCAAAACGTGAGTTTTGCCTGCTTGCGTCGGGAGCCCCCGTTTGTCACACACGGCTAAATGATGTATCCTTATTAGTCCTACTCAATTACCGAGTCATCCCTCCGCGCGCGGCACATTTGTTAATGGTGGCGCCGCCACACTGCGTCTACAATACCTGTGATTTTAGTGATTCATAACCGCTCTCAAAAACCGTGAACCTGATCGATTGACTGCTGCTGATCAACCGACGCCGACAGCGCGCTGCATACATGTTCAGCACGGTTAGGAGTTCCAGAAACAGCCCTGCTCAAAATCGTTTAAATATCAAATGAAGCCAAGCCCTCCTCCCCCCCCCCCCACCCAGATATAAAGAACTCATCGGAACACAAGGGCAGAAAAACAGAGCAAGCGCGGGGGCAGGGGAAGGAGAGGGGCCATCTGTGGTACCACACTCCCACAGCCTCGGCGGGGACAAAGCCATCGTCAGGAAAAGCAGTGGCAAATCGGAGAGGGCAGGGGCGTGGGGCCCGTCTGCTCAGGCCACAGCTGAGCGGAGTCTCAGACGAGAGTGGGTTTCCATCAGAGCTGGGCATGCGCCGGGGCGGTGGCTCCTGAGACTGGACCGGGTTCACAGAGGCTGGGGAGAGGCGAGGCAGGGCAGGGGTGTGTCCCGCAGCTCCGAGCAGCGCCCTGTGGCTTCCGTGAGTGGAGGGGCTTCCAGCACACCCACGTGACCAACGGCAGCAGCCAGGAAAATATCCTTTCAAACAAAGATTAATTATCTGTGTGGCTCCAGCTAATTCTTTACTCCCCTGCAACGAATCCGCGTAGAGATCCCAGCGCCCGCATTCAAGGCAGGAGAGAGCAAGGCCCAGCAGAGAGAAGGCTCCAGTGCCAACCCTCGTCTGCTAATTCAGGCTGCGGGAGTGAGCACATCAGGTATCAAGCAGGTGCCGGGCGAAGCTCCGGGATCTTATTCAGACCAGCCAGGAGGTGTTTATTTTCTTCCTTTGCAGTTTTGAAATCAATTGAGAAGTGTAAGTGGAAGGTGCATGATTTCTTTTGGAAATCAATCTTCCTCAATTAGACCACATCTCCAGAGTGCTTGGAGCGCAGATGATGGGGGGAAAGGTTGGGAGGGGGGGGGAGAAGTGGTCTATTGTGAAATTCAGAGTGTGTGTATCTTCCGTGGGTGCTTGAAACATATTTTTAATTTTCTTTTTATAAAGATAGAACTTTGGACAACATCCCCATCAAGGCTTTGCCCTAAAATATGGTTTTAAAATTAAGGTGAATATCAATTATTAGCGGCACAGATCTGAAAGTGACCACGAAGAGTCATGTTTTGTCTTTGCAAAAGCTACTTTCACCCTTTTTTTTTTATTAAGATTTATTTATTTATTTGAAAGTCAGAGTTACACAGAGAGAGGAGGAGAGGCAGAGAGACAGCGAGAGAGAGAGGTCTTCCATCCGCTGGTTCACTCCGCAGACGGCTGCAACAGCTGGAGCTGCGCCGATCCGAAGCCAGCAGCCAGGAGCTTCCTCCGGGTCTCCCAGGCAGGTAGGCGGGCCCAAGCACTTAGGTCATCTTCCACTTCTTTCCCAGGCCACAGCAGAGAGCTGGGTGGGAAGTGGAGCAGCCGAGACTCAAACCGGCGCCCATATGGGATGGCTGCACTGCAGGCAGTGGCTTTACTCACTACGCCACAGCACCGGCCCCACCGCTTTCACCCTTAAGACTCAGAACTCCACAGAGGGCAGCGTGTGGAAAATGCAGATCCGCGAATTACTCAAGATCACGTAGTCACAGTCGGAACTGGAGGTGCTTCCCAAAGTCTAGAACCCAACTCCAACTCTGTTGCCATGGATTTGTTCTAAGAAGAGGAGTGTGGTGGGGGCAAGAGACGCGGAGTCACCACACAGAGCCCGGGAGTTGGGTGAAAGCGGGCCAGAGGCGAGCAGCCTGCAGACTCGTTTATTTCAGTTGGTACAGCAGCTTATATAGCCAAGACAGCCAATCCGGTAAAGGGGCGGCCTCTGCCCTAACCAATCACAGCCTGTTGCCAGGCAGGCTCCATTGCCAGGTGGGTTTCCAAGCCATTCCTGAGTAACTGACACTTGATTGCCAGTGGCCATCTTGGCATGGTCTTCTCATTCCACCACACAACTCTAACACATATCTATTTAAACACACTTAGACTTGAATGCCTGATGATTTCCTGTATGCCAAACATCCCTGGCGTACTGGCTTTGAGGATTTTTATTCTCACATCCGAAAGCAATCCCAGGGCGTCCTGACAAGGATCTAGGGGACCCTGGCCAGTCACTGGATCCTCAAAGTAGCTCCTGGCACAGCAAGCACCAGCCGCACTCGCCACCCAGAGAGGGGTCTGTGTGCCACCTGCTCCTCTCAGCTGTGGCCGGCATGCACTGCAGTTACAAGACAACAAGTTCAGTGGACATGCCAATCCCCACAGGGCTGGTTACAAGACAGTGAGCTCAGTGGACATGCCAATCCCCACAGGGCTGGTTTCAAGACAGTGAGCTCAGTGGACGTGCCAGTCCCCGCAGGGCCGGTGGAAGCATCCGGTCTCTCTTCCCCCTCAGCTTTATGGCAGCAGGGATTAGAAAGCCCCAACGTCCTCCTTTTCCTAATTTTCTGCATGGCTTTGGGCAAGGGATTGCCCAAATCTGCACCTCAGATTCCACGCTCCAAAGTCAACAAAAGCGGGCCATAGGGACAACGTCGGTTTCCGTCCTGATCCGCCCTGCAGGTCCCCGCCTCTCCTCCCCTCCACGGCCGCCCTGGGCCCCAGGCGTGCACGTTGTCCAGCTTCCTGGCTGCTCCGGCCACCAGCACTCAGCGAGCTGGCATCCCCAAAGCTCTGAACCCAGGGAGCTCAACCCTCCACCCCTGGGCTGCACACAGCACTGGGAACCCTCGGGACCCTCATCCCCACCCCTCTTCCATGTGTCCTTCTCATCACCCTTGTGACAGGGCCCCTGGGTCCTCCTTCCTGGTGCCCCCTTCTTGACCATCACCCGAGTATTTATGGGGGGTGACTGTGACCCAGCAGAACATGGACGTGGCACATGGACGTCCTTGTAGGGGAGGGACTGCAGAAACCCCAGGGGTCACCTTGCTCTCAGCCCCTTGTAAGGCCAAGACCTAGTGATGGAGGCTCTGTCTAGAAATTTCTACCTTATCAGTGATGTCACAGCCCGACTCCCTTCTCATAACTACCTGTTTCTTTACAAAACTTGTAAAACAAACTTCCAAAAGAAAATAGTATACAGAAAAAAGTCTCTGAGTTCTATGACACAAAGTCCCAAAGCAGACAGTGGTGGCACAGGGGACGCTGTCACTTCCCACGGAGTCGTCACGCAGACCTCCCACGAGACGGCTTTGCAGTGAGATGCACACGGAGGAATCCCGGGAGGCTGCTCCGCTCTCCCGCGTGGGGAAGCCCTCTCTTACTCCAGCTGCAGCTGTGCCGTGAGAAGGTGGCCGCTCCCCCTAGCAGATCAGAGGCGACTGGGGCCCAGAGCTGCAGCTGGGCTCTGTAGTGACAAGGGCAGCGGGAGCCTGGCGGCCTGCTTCGAGTTGCACACTGAAGTGGGTGAGCCCTGGGGAGCTCCAGTTTCAAGGTGAAGGACAGGAAGCTGGAGTGGGGCGCTCTTTCCACAGCACTGGGCGCTCGGACGCTGCCTGCAGCCCTCGTGGTAAGAGGAAGGGCAGCGGTCCTGTGGCAGCCCCACCGCTCCGCAGCCGGCGCCCACGCCAGCTGGAGGAGGGACTAGAGGGAAAAGGCAAATGAAGTAATTCAGATTTTGTGTGATGCTTTGTTTATCTGAGGGGCAGGGATACAGAAAGACAGAGGGCTCCCACCTACTGACTCACTCCCCAGATGCCCGCAACAGCCCCACTGGGCTGGACCGAAGCCAGGAACTCACCCCAGTTCCCTCCTGGATGTGGCAAGAACCCAGTGATTTGTGGCATCGGAGCTGCCTCCCGGGGTCTACATTAGCAGGACGCTGGAGCCGGCATCCAGCCCAGGCACGCCAGCGTGGGACACGCTCGCCCCAGTCTCTTTCCTCTGTTGTCCATGTCTTGCTCTGGGAGTATCACTCTCCATTCACAGTCGTTTGCATTTTAGGACAATTTTGTTTAAAACAATGATTTCTCCCTAATGACCATCACCTGGAGAAGAAAGGAATGTTTGGAGGCTGGGGGGAGGGGACAATAGGGGATGATAGGGTGGCTTTGAAGGGCAACGTCACTCAGCTGAAATATTGTGCACACACGTTTCGACCTGTCGCCTCTAAAGAGGCACAGTATCCCCATTTTATAAAAGAAAACTCGGAAAAAATCGGATGGAACATAAATCATCGTAGTGGTTGGCAGAGCTATGCAGATCCCGGGTTTCCAGACTTGAGGCGATGATTTCTCACGGTGGGCGGGGACCCCACTCCCCCGTAACTGTGCCCGCGTCAGGCGTCACACCGCTGCTACACCACGCCATCGCCCAGGTCCTGCCAACACTATGTCCGTGGTAACCTGTGTGCTTTCCACGTAGAAATGGCACAGGAAAAATCTCAACCAGATGGGCAAGTGCAAGCAGGCCAGCGTTGGAAATGGCTTCCGTGGTCTCGGCTGAGACGGAGACAGCCGGGGGGAGGTGCCCCGGGGGCCATCACGCTCCTTCTGCTCTTTGCAGTGGGACGCGAAGATGCAGCTTTGTGTGTCAGAGATGGGAGACCGAGGGAGCAGATGGCAGCCATCAAAGAGGAGTGGGAATGGGAGCCAGGGCCCTTTGGAGTGGCGGCCGACACAGTCGCTGGCTGTCCCCGCCCTCCAAAACGCTTGCACCAACATCAGGTCAGCTTTCAATTCCTTTTCCATGAACTTCCCGGTGTCACTTCAGAGCCGGGGTCGGCGGCAGATGGGGTGGATGGGACCTGCAGGGAAGAGGGGCATCAGGTTCTCCGAGTGCCACAGGTGCCACCTGGGCTCTCCCTCGTGCGGACTTCCGGCGTGCGTCCCGCTGCACCAGTGAGGAACCACAGAGCTGTTAGGAGGATGGAAAAGAGGCCTGGGGAGTAGGACAACGGGAGAGAGAGAACGGCACTTCTCCAGGCTCGCTCCTGCCACCAGCAGCGGGGGGACCGGATAGCGGTCCCCAATGGAGCATCATGGACACAGGGACATCACACACAGGGGGACATCACGCACAGGTCTGGAGACAGGGCTGAGAAGACAGCCTGGGGTCTGAAGCAGGCGGGGCGGGGGGGAGTCCCAGCTAGGCGGAGTCGCATCGGGAACCATGACTCGCCCGCGCTCGGCTCTCTGGCCAGCAGAACCTGCTCCCGAGAGGCAAAGCTGCCTGGAGCCCAGAACCGCTGACAGGGCAGTGTCGGCTCAAGGCTGAGGGGCAATGGCAGTCACAGGGAACTTTCAACCGGAGCCCGGGGCACCTGCAGACTGGGCGTGAACCAGGCAAGCCCGGGGCAGCCGTCCAGGGAGAGGGCATCTCGGGTGGCTCAGGGAAGCGAGCGGGAGGAAGCTCAGAGTGCATCGGCCAGCACCGGCGGTCCCAGGGCCGTGAAGGCCAGGAAGAGATCCGCGGACTGAACGCCAACTAGCGCGAGAAAGTCCGGGCAGTGAAGGCCCATGGGAGGGGTAAGAGGCTCCAGGCCGCTCAAGGAAGATCAGCGAAGAAGGTGATGGCGGCAGGCCGCTGGCAACGTGGCCTGAGTACCGGGACCGAACTCGCTGGGACGCAAACAGCCCCCCTGGAAGACAGAGTGGGACCCACCTCCGGCCCCGGGCAGTGAGTGCTCCCTGGGCGCACTGGGGCTCCGGGTGGATGTCCCTCACCCCGAGACACCAGGCGGTGAGCAGAAGGGAGACGGGGAGGAGGTCTCTGTGGGCATAGCCGGGGCGGCTGACGGAGGAAGCACCGACAGCATGCAGTGGAACAGGCGGTGCCGGCGGCAGTGCGGGAGAGAGAACCGGAGGCTGGCAGCAGGAAGCAGCCCCTGCAGGTGCACACGCTGCCCCTCGCTCCCCCTCGCTGCCCCTTGCATCGAAGGCAGAGCCGAGAAGACCCTGGGAGCCCCGTGCCACAGCACCCATGCAGGGTCAAGGGAGCCACGGCAGACAAGAGGGGGTCCCACCGGGGCATGACGGTGAGCCTGGCCACCCCACCCCCACAAGAGGCAGCGTGGCGTGCCCTCCTCAGCAGATGGTCCTGTGAGACGGACACAGGCTTATCCAGGCTCTGCTGGCCCAGTCCCTCCAGGAGGACGTCTCCATGGGCAGAGTCCATGACTTTCTGTGGATGTTGGTGAGTTCAGAGCTATGGGGTGTGGCTCTCTCACAAGTCAGATCAACGCGGACGGCCCAAGCAGCTGAAACACCACATTGAAGAGGCCACAAGCAAAGTCAGGTCAGTCGGCTTCTTGCATCACAGCAAGCAGGTACGCGCCGGGCAAAGACGGCCACAGGCAGGGCCCTCAGCAGCGGGAGCTTCTGAACCTGAACCAAGAGCGTCCAGCGGCATCGACGTCGTCCTGGGCGCCAGCCCGGGGCACAGCAGCCACCACACAGGCGCGCCCCCCCCCGCCCCCCCGCACACGCCTGCAGAGAACATTCCAGAAAGGGAGGCGCTGCCTTCACGACTCGCACCGCAGTTTAGTGCAGGGCGCGTGAGACACGGGCCCGCCTTCGGGTTCACAGAAGCCCACACAATGATGCCTCAGGCTTGCATTTTATCAGCGTCGCTGCAGACAAGGAAGACGCCAGCGGCCGGCACTGGCTGCAGGCTGACTGCAAAATCCCGTGCCTGCATCATCAGTTGAACCCTTTGGATGACCCCAGAAATGGGGAACCGGCAGAGCGTGCCGCGGTCCTGCAGCGGATTGTGGCGAGGAGAGGCAGTCTCCAATGTCCGTCTGACCCCACGCCCAGGCCTGAACACTGCCTTGCACTGCTCCCATTCGAATGAGCTCCCCATCAGGACAAGGTCCAGGCCACGTGGCCTGGGAGACCTGGGATGGCCCAGTATTACGTGCTTGTCCCTGGCTTCCTCCACTGTCTCCAGGCGCTGCAGACTGCCAGGGCCACAGAGGCAGCAGGGCCTGACAGAGACAGACGCCGTGGCCCTGCTGGCCTCCCCGCCACCCGCAGCAGGCAAGGCCGCCCACCTGCGGAGGGGCTGTGCGCCCACACTGGCCGTCAGCCTGAGGCCCAGGCCCCTGTGCAGGAGCGGGCGCGTGCCGCCTCTCACTCTCACTCTCAGGTGCGGCTCTGCCCACCAGGCACGCGTGGGGCAGCACCGCGCCACGCCCTCCTGCTTCCTGGTTCTCCCCCAGCCTCTGTAGCACCCGGCCCGGGCCCCTGAGGGAGGGCAGCGCTGCAGCTGCTGGACCAAGACGCGGCTCTTCAGCATGATGGGGAGCGTGCTTGGTTTCTCGCTGAAAGGCAGGGAGAGAGACAGAGACACAGAGACCCCGCCCCGTCACTCCCCAAACAGCCACAGCAGCGGGCGGAGCTGGGACAGGGACGGGGATCCCCGTGCCTCACGCGTGGCAGAAACTCAGCCGCCTCAGTTCCGCCTGCCTCCTCTTGCAGGCCTGGCAGCAGGGAGCCGGGACCCCAGCAGGGACTCCCACCTAGATGTGGGGGTACCCAAGGCATGGCTTAATCACTGTGCCAAACACCCTCCCCGGGAAACCAGTCCTGACCGGTTTCCTGCACTGCCCGGAGAGGGATCACCCAGTGCCCTCCAGTCCAGCGGCACATGCCTGAGAGCTATTGGCAAGGCTGCCGGCCCCTTTTCCTGCGTTTTGTGCAAAGTCGCTCGCCGTAAACAGAGCCCGCCATGGCTAGGGGAGAATTAGGAGGGAGGAGCCCTGGGCAGGGAGCCTGGGAACCAGAGGGTGGGCAGCCCCCCAGGCGGGCCGGAAGGGGTCCCTGGGGGGAGACCCGGAAGTCGGGGGGCCGTGCCTGCCCTCTCTGCCTGCCTGCTTCCCCCTTCCCGCCCTGGGTTCTGCCTTCCAAGCGAGACTGAACGGGAAGAGGAGACGGCGCGGCCTCCGTGGTGGTGGCCGCCGGCGTCCTCCGTGTCCTTCCCAGGCCCCGAGTCACACATCCCTCATCTTGTCACATTGAACTCCGGATGCTCCTGCCCTGGAGAATGCTCTGACTCGGGCGATTTTTCTTCATTCTCACTAACAATTTGGTAATGAAATATTGATTTTTAGTTAGATTCATATTGATGCTATTAGGTTTGCATTGATAAATCACGCGGGCCTCCTGTCTGGGAGGCTGGGGAGCGCTCCCGGAGCCCTGGAGATTACAATCAGCTCATTGATGTGTTAATTTGATGGATTTTTTCCTTCTCTTAGAAGGAGTGGGAGGGTAAAGAAGATTTTTCAGTGCAGCCCTTGTAAAGTTTTCTCTGTGCAGTCGGGGACAGGGATGTGGGTTCCCCGGGCACCCTGGCCTCAGCACAGTCCCCTGCCCACAGGAAGGCTCAGGGAGGGGTTGGGAGGAGGCGACCCCCGCGTGAGCTTCCCAGGGCTGCAGGGACGTCACTGGGTCGAACCCTGGCCGTTCGAGGCCCTCAGGAGAAAGCACCCCCAGGGCGTCCCACGCGGGCAGCCTGCACCCGGGAAGAGGAAGGGACGGGGGGCTCCAAGCAACGGCTGGACTGGGGCTCCCCCTCCGTCCTCTCCCTGCAAAGCGGCACTTAGCAAGCCGGGTCCACAGCATCCGCAGCCTTGCGTTGATTGACGGCCCTGTGCACATGTAATGCCTGTGTTTAGGGACAACAGGGGGCAGCACCAAAGGATCAGACTCCGATTCCCTCCCAGACCCGGCACGTGGAGGGCGTGCGGCAGCCCAGGGAAGGGCTCTGAAAACGCTTAGCTGGGCTGATTGGCTTTGTTTTTAGAGCTGAGCTTCTCCACGTGCCGGCATCACGTTCCCCACCTCGGAGAGCTTCACCCAGCGTCGGCCTTCCCACGGCCACAAAAAGCAGCCTCACACCCACCAAGTCCAGTCCCCGAATGTGCTACGTGTGCAGTGAGTGTGTGATAGGAAAGCAGACTTTCTGAAACAGCTGTGTGCGCGTGTGCACACGCATGGCTGCGTCTGCACTGTGTGTGCACACACATGGCTGGGTCTGCACTGTGTGTGTATGCACCTGGCTGGGTCTGCACTGTGTGTGTATGCACATGGACTGGGTCTGCGTTGCACATACGTGGGCTATGTCTGTACTACACACACGTGGGCTGTGCATGCACTGTGTGTGTCTGCACATGGACTGGGTCTGGACTGCACACACGTGGGCTGTGCCTGCTCTGCGTGTGCACATACATGGGCTGGGTCTGCACTGTGTGTGTATGCACATGGACTGTGTCTGAGCTACACACATGTGGGCTGTGCCTGCTCTGCGTGTGCACATACATGGGCTGGGTCTGCACTGTGTGTGTATGCACATGGACTGTGTCTGAGCTGCACACATGTGGGCTGTGCCTGCTCTGCGTGTGCACATGCATGGCTGGGTCTGCACTGTGTGAGCACACACATGGCTGGGTCTGCACTGTGTGTGTATGCACATGGACTGGGTCTGAGCTGCACATACGTGGGCTATGTCTGTACTACACACACGTGGGCTGTGCATGCACTGTGTGTGTCTGCACATGGACTGGGTCTGGACTGCACACACGTGGGCTGTGCCTGCTCTGCATGTGCACACACATGGGCTGGGTCTGCACTGTGTGTGTATGCACATGGACTGTGTCTGAGCTGCACACACGTGAGCTGTGCATGCACTGTGTGTGTATGCACATGGACGGTGTCTGAACTGAGCACACATGGGCTGTGCCTGTGATGCACGTGCACACACGTGGGCTGTGCCTGCTCTGCGTGTGCACACACATGGGCTGTGTCTGCACCGTCTGTGCACACATGTGGGCTGTGCTTGTCACCCCACACACCACATCCCCACTCCGCGGGCTCCTGTCCGTCTCTGCTTGCCTCCGCTGCTGGCACAGATGCCCAACAAGGGCAGGATTCACGCCTCCCCGAGGCCGGGGCCAGAATCCGGGGCAGCCTTGTGCTGTGTCACCGCAGGGTGGAGGGAAGGGAGGGCACCTGCGAGACGGAGGAAGCCCGGCCCCGTGAGGCCCAACCCGACCCTTCAAGGCAGGCGCCTGTCGGTGCAGATCGGAGGGTGCGTGGGAGCGGACGTCCCCTTTGCTGTGTGTAAACACCGCCTGTCAAACAAGGCCAATGACGTCATGTGCAGCCAGTCCACACCGCAGGCCAGAGGCACGGGCTCGGGCTCGGTGGGCGCCGTGTGCCTGCCTCTATGTCACTTTCTAATGACGCACCTGCTGCACTCACACACTCCATTTCTTTTTCTAAACAAAGTTTTATTTATTTATTTAAAAGTCAGAGTTACACAGAGAGAAAGAGAGGCAGAGAGAAAGAGAGAGAGAGAGAGAGAGAGAGAGAGAGAGGTCTTCCATCTGCTGGTTCACTCCCCAGATGGCTGCAAAGGCCGGAGCTGCACTGATCCGAAGCCAGGAGCCAGGAGCTCCTTCTGGGTCTCCCATCCGAGTGCAGGGGCCCAAGGACATGGGCCATCTTCCGCTGCTTTCCCAGGCCACAGCAGAGAGCTGGATCGGAAGTGCAGCAGCCGGGACTCAAACCGGCACCCATATGGGATGCCAGCACTGCAGGCGGCTGCTTTACCCGCTACGCTACAGCGCCGGCCCCCAACACATTACGTGTCTACGTCTTGTTCCTACAGGTGCTGGGAAGGCAGGAAGCTATCGCAAACATTGAGCAACAAATACTCTTTTTAACTTGGGAAGTGCCAACCTCACGTGTTGGTGTATGCAAATGCCCTTGAGGTGACAGCACTAAGCACGATGTCACGCTGTGCACGAAGACCTGTCCTGCCCCCCTCCCTCGCTTGCCTCACAGGAAATCCAGCCCGCATTCGGGCCTCTGGTCGTTCGCAAGTTCTCTCCTCGAAGCAGGTCCACACCCAGTGCCCGCCCTGCCCCCGCATGAGCCCAGCCACACAGAACCCCCACCACTCGCCCCGTTTTGTCCTGTGTTTTAACTTGAACTTGCAGACATGTTTAAAAAACGGCAGTAGGTGGATTTCTCGTAAACAGCCCCGGACGTCTCTGGGGAAGCTGGGCAGAGGCTGGGCCGGGAGCCAGACCGGGTCGGGGAGAAAGTCAGTGCTGCCAGGCCACTGTGCATCTCAGGGCAGTGTCTTAACCTCTCTGTACCCTCCTCAAGAATGGCATGAGCACCATCGGAACACTCGCCTTCTCATGTTGCCTTGAAAGCCTTGATGGACAGAAAGTACCTGGACCAGGACAGCTGCAGAGAGCCGCTCCATGTGCCAGCTGCTCATTTGGTTTGGCCAGGGTGGACCCTGGAGACCCGTTCTGCTCCTTCCTCTTTCCCGGTCTCCACCTCTGCTGGCCTGCTGTGGGCCCTGCCTGACCACCAGGCCATGGGGGAGTGCGCTGCCCTGGCCCCACAGTCGGGGCTCGGGGCCGCACTGCACAGTGTGACTCTGCCTGGGACCTCTGCCAGGTGCTGCGACATGAGCAGGTGCAGACGGACAGAGACAGAGTCGGGCAGCGAGCGAAAGCCCAAGGGAGGAGACAGCAAGGCCCATGGCTCCTCCCCAAGTCACGGCTGAGGGTGAGAAATGTGGCCCGGCCCCCAGCACGAGCCGGCGAGAGTGAGGGCCAGGGAAGCCACCACCCCACGCACCGGCTGTGCCCCGCGGCCACAGACTCCCAGGGATGCCTGAGAGCCGGGGCGCACGGTTCCTGCTCACTCGCGGATCCAGGCAGCTCGACCATTTCTTAGTTAGCCACAGCCAACTCCTGCTCATTGCCTCCGAGATGCGGGGCCATTTCCACCTCTAGGGAGCTGCACAGAAAACGCAAATTGCTCTTTAAGCCCCAGGGCTGAACGTAGTTTCCGAAATAACCGGCCCAACTTTCGGACCGTGATGTTTCAAACTCCAGAAAGCTGTACCAAGGGCAGGGGACTTTTGCTCTCGGGGAGGGAAGCAGGTTTCCTCCTCCCCCTTGCTTTGGGCTCTCCCCACGCCCGCGGAAGTCTGTAACTAGGTGAGCGCAGCAAAGCGCAGCCAACAGAACTTTTTAATTGGCACTCATCCCCAGGGGGCCTTCCTCTGAGGCCACGGGCTCCGGGCTGGGATCCCCCTCCCCTCTTCAGGCCTCCTTTGCCACGTTCCCGGTGGGGGCAGGTCACAGGAGAAGGACAATGGTGGGTCTGACTTCAAGGACTCGCTGACAATGCCCTATCTGGCAAAAATAACTCCTTTCACGGGGAACTGGCGCCCTCGCTGTGGGAGAGGGGCGCGGAGACAGCGTTCGAGGCGCGGAGGCCGGCCCCCTCCTCTCCTAAGCAAAGCCTAAGCTTAGCACTGCTCTGCCGGCTGCCCTGATGAAAGGCCTTTGTGGCCTCAAGCAAGACGATGCCCGCTCCTGGGCGTCCACTGCAGGAGGCCGGCACACCTGCTAGGATGCCACAACGGCACCTCCCCAGGGGAATCGTCTGGTAGGGGCCCGCGGTGTGAGGCTCCCCCCTTGGTCCCTTGTCTATGCCTTCCAGGGTCCAGGCAGCCCGGGGCCCCGTGAGCAGCCAGGGGCAGCAGGCCGTTCTGCAGGCTGTGGACAGAGCTCTCCACTTCCGGTAGCCAAGCTGAGGGTGGTGGCGAGACTCGGGCCCCAGACATTGCGGATCCCAGCAGCCCCAGGTCAGAGTCTTTGCATCAACAGTTTAGCCGCCAACGATGCAGTCAACCCTCTGTTTCTTTTTTTTTTTTTTTCAAGATTTATTTATTTATTTGAAAGTCAGAGTTACGCAGAGAGAGGAGAGGCAGAGAGAGAGAGAGAGAGAGAGAGAGGTGTCTTCCTTCCAGTGGTTCACTTCCCAATTGGCCACAACGGCCGGAGCTGCGCTGATCCGAAGCCAGGAGCCAGGAGCTTCTTCCGGGTCTCCCACGCAGGTGCAGGGGCCCAAGGACTCGGGCCATCCTCCGCTGCTTTCCCAGGCCACAGCAGAGAGCTGGATCAGAAGTGGAGCAGCCGGGTCTCCAACATCACCCAACCCACTCTGCCACAGCGCCGGCCCCTCCACCCTCTGGAAAGTTCTAAGAGTGGACATTTGGAGGTCATGTGGTGCTGCTGTGTGCTGTGACCAATCCAAGGGAAGGAAAGAAAGAGGAGCCAGGAGCCGAGGGCCAGCGTCCTCCCAGGGCTCCCCCGCGGGACAGCAGCCCCGGGCGCCTCCCCACAGCCTGTGCGCCCTGCTCTGTGCCTGCTCCTTCCTCCTGCCCACTACCACGCCGCGGCTGCTCTTCCAGACTTGGCCAAGGTCACTCTGTTGTCCGACCTTCCTCCTCACTGGCCAGGGAAGGGTGTCACTACCCACCGGGCCCCGGGGGAGTGCAGAGGTGCCAAAGCCTTCTCCACCCCCTCTCCTGCTGCGCCCGGCACTTCGCTTCCTCGCCCACCGGAATCTCCAGCACCCCACTGCCGACGCGGCCAGGGCCGGGGTCCCGCTTCACCCAGCAGCGCTGGCCTCGGGCACAGTGGACGTGTCTGGCCAGGCCGTCCTCCGTCGGTTTCCCAGCCTCTGTCCTGCCTCCGACCCTCTCAGAATGGGACTGTATTTGGGGCCGGGAGCCAGCAAAAGGGGGTCACTGGGGTGGCTCCTTCTGCATTGCAAGTTGCGTCTTCCTCAGAAGAGGAGCGTGGACCCAGGCCACACACAGAGGGACAGCGGTGCAAGGAGACAGGGCATCTCCATGTCCCGCAGAGGCCTCAGGGGGCGGACCTGGCCGCGCCTGTATCCCGCACGGCAGGCAGCCTGCAGGGCTGAGAGAGAGCACATTTCTCTGGCTGTGACCACTGGTTCCTGGGACGCGCCCAGCCACCCAGCCCAGGGACAGCCGGGGAGCACCACGCTCACGGGCAGAGCCGGGGCTTCCAAAGGGACACCCAGGACTGGCCAGGCCGGAAGGCAGGGTTCGTGCCCGCCCTCCCATCCCACTGTTGCGAGGCAGACAATGCGTGTGGATCCAGGACATCTGTTCCTCCCAGCGAGAATGCAGCCCTCCGCGGGTGTGTGCTGTTTGCCTCATGAGCACCTGCGCCGCGACGTGGCTGCGCCGTGCCATGGCTGCGTCATAAGTGCCATTTCTCATAATCAGCCGATCATTAGATAACATTTTGCACTGTGCCGACTTCTCGATTTTATTTATTCATATGTTCTTTGATTCACCACCTACCTATTTCTTAGAGAAGCCTGCAAAGTGTCCGGAGTTACATTCCTGACCTTTAAATGACCCTTGCCAACTCCTCAGTAGAAAAGTGGTCATAAAAATCGTTATGGATCAGTTTAACTAAAAGCCAAAAATTCTTTTTCTTTTTTTTTGGTTGCCCTAGCTACTGAAGACATATCAGAAATGACATATAGAAGTTGAAAATCATTCTCTATTACAGACACATCTCAAATACATGTGGCCGGGAATATTCCTTGTAATTGTTAAATTCATTTGATATTCCTGATAGACCGTTCTGTGCGTGAAAGTCACCCATCATTCTCCTTGGACTATTTGCCTTTCCGGGAAGCAGAGGGGAGTTCTGCGGGTATCCGGTATCGCACGGCTCTGGGCCGTCCCAGAACTCATACGCGTTTCCATTGCAAGGATTTCTTCACACCCAGAGCACATTAAGATTTGCTACTGGGCTCTTAGAGTAAAGGAGGGAAATTGAATTTTTCTTCAAGGAAAATAAAGATAAATAATTATGACTTTTGGAGCTGGCCCTCCGACAAAACCCCCTTAAAGGCTCAATATCAGCCGCTCCCTTCCCGAGCGAGCACACGGGGACAGGAAGCAATATTAACTAAGCGTCAAGGCAACCTGCAAATATTTTAAAAACCTAATATATCATCTCTGATTTGTTTGGCTGAGAGTGTAGGATCATTCGGGCTTGGCTTCAAGTGTTATAGGCAACTAGAACAATGCAAAGAATCCAGCAGAAGAAAAGCTGCCCATTGGGAAACCTCGCGTCCCAGACTGCAAATCACGCGTATTTTTAATCGCTGTTCTAGCTCAGCAGTGCTGGCTGAGCCCAGCGACGTCTGCCCTACTGTGCGTCAAAGGCCGCGTCTGCTACAGCTCCGTACGCGTGCGTAAGGCTTTCTAAAGAACACCTGCGCTCTCTACGCGGCGCTTGAGTGCAGTCGAAGCAGTTTGATTTTGACAAATTTTTATTACTGGATAAAGTGGAATTTGTCACGTCTCGTGGAAATAGTGGTGGCTTCGCTTCCTCTCCTGCACCGGATAGCGCTTCTGCCCGAGCGAGGGTCAGTGTCGTGTGTCCGTGGGGTGGCCAGGCATTCGCCACTGCCCCCATGACCACGCCAGCAACACCATGCCCACGGTCCCATCCCCAAACGTGCGTGCGCCACGCAGAGCGTACAAGACACGGTCCTGGGCTCCCACCACCCGTGCGGCTCCGCCTCGGGACGACCTGGCTGCCAGCAGCAGACTTCAGGCCTGTGGCCGGGAGAGGGGCCAGACACAGCTGGCCGCTGGACGCAGGTGTAGGGGGTGCGGTCACGCAGGGCCACGGACAGGCCTGGAGGGAGGGCTGCAAGGCTCCTTCTGTCACCCAAGAAGACGCGTATTTGAGAACAGTTACCAAGGGCTGCCTCCGGGGGTGCTTCAAACGTCCCTGGAAAACAGAACTGAGAGATCGGTGTATTTCGGCACAAAAAAACTGTGACGTCCGTCAACTTCTCTCCCGACGCCTGTCTTCCCACGAACTTTGTGAACAGCCCTTGTGTGACGGCAGAGAGAGGTATTGCTTTTGAGTGTAGACAGAATGCCCACAACAACAGAGCAGCCGACGCCTCGTGGGACTGAAGGCGACGGGAGGGCCCAGGCTGCGCCACGGCCTCCGGGCCTCGCACGGCTCGGGAGTGACTTGGCCACGGGAGGGCCCAGGTCCAGGCCAACGTCCCGAAGGTGGGGAGCGGGGTGAGGCGGGGGTCTCCCTGCGCAGGCCTCCGGGCCTTGCACAGCTCGGGAGTGACTCAGCCACGGGAGGGCCCAGGTCCAGGCCAACGTCCCGAAGGTGGGGAGCGGGGTGAGGCGGGGGTCTCCCTGCGCAGGCCTCCGGGCCTTGCACAGCTCGGGAGTGACTCGGCCACGGGAGGGCCCGGGTCCAGACCAACGTCCCGTGAGTGGGGGAGCGGGGTGAGGCGGGGGTCTCCCTGTGCAGGCTTCAGGGAACGGGTGCACCGCCCTGCAAATGCTGAGCTCACATCTCCTACGCAGAATTTCTGCAGGGCCCCTACCTCCCGCGCTCCCTGTAACAACAAAATGCTTCCGCCTCTGATCTCACCATCTCTCCCTGCTACTCGGCCCCCTCCGGACATAGGGAAACACAGATAGGTGCCTACTCACGGTCCAGGGAGAATTGGGAACACCCGAACAGAGCCATATGGGCGCCGGTTCGAGACACTCCTCTCTCTGTGTAACTCTGACTTTCAAATAAATAAATAAATCTTAAAAAAAAAAAAAGTGATTTGTGCTCCGGTGTTCATGGAAGAAGCATCAGAGTTACTAACAACTGCTACTGAGCCCCTCCCTGTGCCGAGCCCTGCTCTTTCTTTGAATACGCAGGATGCGTTATCTCACTAAATCCTTGTGAGACTAAGCCGTGGGAGTACTCGTGTTACTCCCGTGTCACTGTTGGTGGGACGGGGCACAGGGCCTCTGTAATCCCCGCAGGCGCACAGGCCAGGAAGAGGGGGAAATGGGGTGAACCCAGGCTGTTGGGCCCGGGTCACACAGCCCTTGCTACTTGCATCAGAGATCAGCTGAGCCGACGCAGCACGGCCGTGAGCCCCTGCTAAGACCCTCGCTCCCTTCATGACTTCAGATCCGGAATTTCAGGGTCGATTCTCACTGCTTAAGCAATGTATGGTGTCTTACCCTGCAGAGCTGCTGGATTCTCCCAGCAAAACAGATTCCAAAAAGACACACAAACAGCATCTGCAGTCAGGATCCCAGGCTACGCCACTCCTCTCTGTTAAATAAATGCTTTGTCTCCACGGGCATCTCTTTTATGAGAACTCTGGACGTGAGACAGTCAGAGGCTGCCGTCTCGGGCAGCATGATTTGCCTGGCCAGGTTCTGTGTGGGCGCTGGAATAAGAGTGATCCTGTTGCACACGGGTGGGCCGATGGATGGAGAGCGGTCCCAGGGGCTGGCCTTGGCACAAGTCGTTCACGGGACTCCTGGATCGGCACCGATCTCCCGCCGGTGTGGCCGTGGCCTCAAACAAGAAGCCGGAGCGCTGATTTCCTCCGGGTCATCTAAAGGATCCTTTAGGTAACCTGCACTGGGCACCAGCTAGGGGGTCGCTAAAAGGCCGTGGACAGCATTTTACCGAGTCTGATCTGCAAACTCTGCCCTGGGTCAGCACCAAGCCGTGGGTGCGGACGCTTTGTGCCCATGCGTGCCCAGTGTCTACCGGCCACGCGCCACATGCCGGAGTCCTTTGTGTGCATTTCCTCATCCTCCTTCATATCCCAGCAAGGAAGCTGCCCCCAGCCTCTGTCTGCTGCCTCCTGGGAGCCTCGCGGAGGCCAGCAGCTGGCCCAGGGCCACACAGAGCCGCAGGAGCACTTACGCCCAAGCCAGGGCCGGCCCACATGTGGGCCCCCAGTCCTGGAGAGCCCAGGCCCAGGGTCTCAGGTAGGCAGCAGAAGGCTTTCTCCCCTTAGCTCCCTAGAGCCTACGGAGGAGGCCTGGGTGAGTACCAGCGGGGGGGGGGGGGGGGGGGGGGCGGAGGTCCCTGCAGAGCGGCACGAGAGACGGCTCGGCCACGTCCACCAGGCAAGCCTCCGGGTTTGCAGTCCTAGACTTTCCTGCCCACCACTTGCTGCAGGCCACACTCTCTCTGCGCCTCGGGGTGGGTCAAACAGAGCCCTGCAGGGAAGAAGGGTTTGAACTCCCCACCCACAACCACCGTGTTTCACAGGAACGTCTCAGCGACTGCCATCAAACACACACCCCGCCCACTCGTCAGAGGCCAAACTCGGGGTGGGGCTGGGTTTTGGCAGAGGCCCTCCCTGCTGGCCTCCCCACCCCGACCCCACACCTGGGGACCTGCCCTCTCTCAGGCCTGGCCCCACCGTCACTAAGGAGAGCGGACAGAGCTTTCGACAGCCCACTGCACGTGGCTTCTGTGACTGCCACCCACCCGTGCTCCGTTGGCTACAGCTGGAAACGAGTCCAGCGGAGGTGAGCTAAGGGAGGCTGGAGCCAGTCCCTGCGGCACTCGCCACAGAGGCTGCGAAGTTACAGCCCCTCGCCTCAGGAGGCAATGCAACAAGATCGGCCACAACTCCGTGTAATAAACACCCCTGGGAGAAAGGGGGTGACCACGGCAGACCTGGGGAGTCAGGAAGGCTTCCTGGAGGAGGAGGCACGAAGAGGAAGTATGAAGATGGGAGAAGGTTTTCCAAGGAGAAGAAGGCACCGGGCAGAGGTCAGGAAAGAGAACACCCGAGTCCTGCTAATGACAGGATTTCAGCCGCTCAAGCCGGCAGCAGTCCCAAGGCAGAGTTTCACCCGTTACCGAGTCTTTGCCGATGTTTGCCAGGTCAGCGCAGCATTGGAAGTCACTGCCTACAGCCCTCGCTCGGCTTTACCGCCAAAACAGTCGAAGGAGCCCCAGATCTGAAACCATTTATTTTTCCTTTGAATAAAAGTCTATTCTGAGCCTCCAGTGCAATGGAACCTACCACGCAGATTTTAAATTCCTCATTACAAAAAAAAAAAAAAAAAAAAAAACCACTTGGGGGAAAGTGTGCTGGCAATTTCCTCCTCTGACAACGTGACCGTGGGCCCCACCGAGAGAGAGAGCCGAAGCCCTGAGCGCCCAGCTGCTGGGAAGCAGGTCAGCGCCATCCAGTCCTCAACACACCCCACGCAGCCTGGCCGAGGATGGCGTCCGCCCCAATCCCCAGCGGAGCGGCCGTCAGGCCCAGGACCACCAGAAGTGGGCTTACCGGCCCCGACTGCTCCGCCCTGCTCAGCGAGTGAGCTCACACAGAGTGCCCTGTGGTTGGCAGGGCAGGGGACTACCAGGACGGCTCCGCCCCTCGCCCTCCGGGCCGGGCTGGGATCTTGGGGTGCCCCTCTCTAGTGTTCCGGGCTGTCTCAGAGGCCGTGGCTGCCTCTGTCCCACATTCGAGCTCGCGGGGGTCAGAGGGCAGCACCTGTGCCGTGTCGCCTCCTTTCGGCCCGGGGCTTTCCCAGCTGCGCTCAGGAGCGGCCGATGCTGACCAATGCCCAGGGGCTCTGCAGCCGGGACGTGGCTGTGACCCTGGCTCCGGCTGGGCACCCACATCTCCAGCACCTGCCAACTTTGCCTGCTCAGCGCTGCTGCCCCTGGGCCCCATGGTTACCACAGAAGTAGGGGGACGCTTGGCCCCAGGGTCTCAGCAGCCACAGGGCACCGGCTCTCCAAGGGTCCTCAAGGGCTGTGGTCCGTGGAGGAGTCCCCTGGTGTCTTACCCTAGGTAGCTGCACATTCCAGAACATTCTCACATGTGCCCGCTGCACTGCCACCTGTGCCTCACGGCCACTGGGCCCTCTGCTGGGGGGTGGGGGGTAATGGTTGCCACACCTCATCCCGTAACAATTGCCCTTGTGTGTGTGTGCCTGCCTTCTGGATTCTTCCTGCTGCTGTAACATGGCTTCTACCAAGGCACGACTCTGCCATGCGGCGTCATTACTCTGCCCACTGAGCCCAGCAGAGCCCAGTGAGAGACCAGGGAGGAAGCCGCGGCTGGACAGAGAGAGGCGATGCTAGGTTTGCCTCCCGTCCCCAGGGAGGGCGGAGGCTCCCGTGTGCCTTCGATCCCTTCCCAGTTCCAAGGGCTGCGTTCAAGTGCATCTTTCAAACCAGAACACACGGTGGGACCCTGCAGACAGGAAGGCGCCAGGGCACCTTCTCCATGGATGCCAGTGGCCGGCTCTGTGTGCCCGGCTCTGCCGGAAGCCGTCAGCAGGCGCAGGACGGTAGCCTCCCAGTGTCTGTGAGAGTCTCCCTCCGTCCCATCCACCGGAGAGTGGAAACAGAGTCCACTCCTGAGGTCAGGGGAGAATCCTGGCCTTGACCAGCGGAGCTGTGAGCGCCTGAGTGCTGTCCAAAGTGCCGAGGGCCCCGGCACTGTCTTAGGGACATCTGGGATGCAGGCGACAAGCTCGGCTGGAGCTCCCTCCGCAGAACTCGTTGGAGGGCAAACGTGGCCCAGGATGGTGCGAGGGGCTCAGAGGTGTGGACGGTCCGGGCTCTCCAGGCCCCGCGGGAAGATCCCAACTCAAAAGCCAAGCAGGAGCTGCAGCCGCCTTCCAGTCTCCCAGGGGAATGCAGATCCTAGCTTGGGAAATGGGACAGCGTCGCCGTCACAGGAGGTAAAGCCGAGTCTTACAAAGAAACGTGTCCGCGAGTGACGCACTGACTAGGGGTCACCTTCCGTGTCCCAGGGACAAAAGGACTCCTTCTCTGAGGAATGAACTAGACCAAGAACAAGGAGCAAACAAAGACAAGCCAGCGATAATCCCTGGCCTCAGCGACAGCAAATCAGAGCCCACGGGACAGATCCAGGGCTGGAGTCTGCTCCAGACCCTGTGCTGGGGCAGGGAGGGGGGAGGGGCAGCCCCCAGCCACCGGCACAGCGGGTGGGGGGGGAGCTTGTACCACGGGCAGGGACAGCGACGGGTTATTGTGGAGACGTGCAAGTGCGCAGCCAAGAGCTCTGCACCATGTCTGCGGTGACGCCTGACACCACCCACGAAGGGGAAGCAGGGATGAGTCAGAGTCCACAGGCAGGGGGCGGGCCTTCCACCCTGCACTGGCAGCACCTGTGTCTCACGCCTCCACGCCCGACCTTGGTGGGTCCATGACCTCCAGGGGGCGCCGCCTCCTTTCCCTTGGAGCCAAGCAGGCACTTGCAGAGGAGCCCCAGGGTGGAGGGACCAGCAGCCTGGCTGCAGCCCCAGGGACACCAGCAGCCAACAGCTCTGCTGCACTGTGGCCCCGACTGGGGATGCCTTTGGCCCATCCAGGGGGTTCCAGAAAACACCCTCCCCCCCCCCGGCTTAGCCTCTGCTACATTCAATGTCTGACCTGCTGGGGGCACCGGATCCCAGGTGAGTGGGAGCAGAGCCACACCTGCACCAGCAGCGGGCTGCATGTGTCCAAGCGGAGGGAGGGGTCTCCAGTCCCCACACAGGCACCGCCTGTGCTGGAGGCCACCGTGCAGAATTCGGGGCCACTGCCTCACAGCAGGGGGAGCGCAGGCCGGGAGCCCCCTTTCAGGGTGTCTCTAAGTGAATATGGAAGTCATCTGGACACTGCACTGCAAGACTTTGAATTTGTGCACAGCCGTGTCACAGAAAAGCGACTCTACGTGTTTTATGTAATTTAATCGCGTTTATCTCCGCAAGCTTTGTAGGACCTAACGGCCTCGCGTGGGCTGCAGGTTTCCACTGGGCGATCTGTACAGAAACCATGCACACTAACCACCCAACCGCTCCTGCTTTCCAAAAGCAAGACTGGACACTTTGCAAATAAAGGGCACTAAAACCACGTGGTCCGCCGAAGCCAGGGCCTCTCAAACTCTGCTGCCAGTTAGAACCGCATCTGTGCATGAGGGCGGGGCCCAGGCATCTGCATTTTTAAAGCCTTCCAGGGGCTTCCAACGCGTAACCACATTTAACCGCTGGTGTACTCTAGACACTGCACTGTGATGGATCAAACTGAGCCAAATGGTGTCGGAGAAACCGCAAATGCCAACTCGGGACTCTGCCATTCCTCTGCTCTGCTCTCTCGCTGCCGCGTGAGCCCACAGTCCCTGGGAGGCTCAGTGGCCAGTGCAGGTGCCAGCCGCAAAGCCTTCACCCGCACGACTGATGAGGACAACGAGGCAAACACAGCACTGCTAGAGCCACGTGACATCCGGTGTGGCCTGCAGGGCCTCTCCCCGGACCATCTCCCCTCCTCCACTCCGGAGACACACCCAGGAACCGGGAGGCCTCTACAGGGATCTCACCCCAGATGAGTGAGATGCAGTCCCTCCAGCCTTCCCCGTGGCCCTTTCGCCCCGACACCACGGGCGGGCACGGCATGCGGAGAGACAGCGTGGGCATGACCCCGAGTCTCAGCTTCCGAAGGAACGTGGCTGGCGGATGGCACCGTGTGGCATCGGCTCCTGAACACCTCCGGCTGGCACAGCCATGGGGAGAGAGCAGGGCCTCCCGGAGTGACAGCTCTGCCATCCCCACCACAGGTACACCACTGAGAGGACTCCCTGGCCCAGGTCCCACAGCGACCCTGCTCTGCCCGGTCCCTCCCAACGGTTGCCTTCAGCAGCTTGGGGAAGGTGAGCCAGCTCCGTGATCCTCGGTAGGCCTCTCAGCCTCCCTCCCTACCTCCCGCCCACACCGCTGCCTCGGAGCTGTGAGGATCTGCGGAGCTCGTGGGTGTCAGGTCCACACGCAGGCGCTACAGCGGCAGCGGGAATGTTTTCCACGGAACCTTCTCCACGCGTGTCGTGTTGCCTGGACACAACTTCTCACTTGCTATTTTCGTTGTGCCCTCCCTGCAGCCGACATGGAGGGGCTCATGAAATCTCATTGCGTTGAATGGACGCTGAATTTTTAATGAACTCTAGAGATTATTGCTTTAAGTAACATACCATTTTCCCAAGAGACTTTTCCAAATAGTTGATAGCGGCCTTAGCAACTTTTGTAACTTATCATGTAAGAACAATGTCAATGCTAGACTATAAAAAGGCCAGTCCACATGCTCCGAGCGTCCCACATTCAGCTGGGACCCCAGAGTGGGACTGGTGTGGACAGCGCTCAGCGGACGGGCCCTGCCTTTGGAAGCCCGTGACGACACCTATTGGACACAGAAGAAAACAAAGGAATGCCTGAAATGGAGATGTCAGAAAACCGAAGTTGGACAGAACAAAGAGGAGGGAGAAGAGGGGCGTCTGCTAACTGGGAACAAACAGGCCCTGGAGAATAAACGGGTGCTCCCTGCCCACTTCCCTCGCCCACGGACGGGTGTGTGGACGATGAACATTCCGGAAACACACCCCCACGTGGCTCGGTGAGGAGGTCCTGAATTCTGGCCGGTGTAGACCGAAGTGATTTAAGCTTCCCATCCCTGCTATAAATGGGCGCTTTGTTAGCTGTATAAGGTCATATGACTTTCCTAGATTTACTGTCGTATCAAAGACAACAGTTAAAATTTAGTAGTAAGATTCCTGGGGTGAGGTTTAAAATGTTAAAATGTCAGCCTTGTGCCTTGAAATACAGTCCATTCCCTTGCAATGCGGGCTTCCATCATGCAAGTTGGATATAATTGATCCGATAATTAGAGAACACAGTCTGAATTACTGCAGACCCTTATTGATTAGGAAGGACCCCCAGCTGGTGTCCGGCGGAGGAGACAAGGTTGTGTCTCCACACAGGGCGCTGCTGCAATGGCCGGCCAGCTCTTTAGCTGAGAAGTGGAGAAGCCTTGAGCTTCTGGGGCTTGTGGCACTCTTTGGAGGGTGGCAGGGGCAGTGAGAAAGAGAAAGAGACCTCCGACCTGCTGGTTCACTCCCCAAATGATTGAAACAGCTGGGGTGGGCTGACGCCAGAGAGAGCTGGAAACTCAACCCAGGCCTCTCACAAGGGGGGCAAGAACCCAATTCCAAGGGTCATCAACGTTGCCTCCCGGTGTCCACATCGGCAGGGAGCTGAGTCCGGAGCCAGACTCAGGAGTCGAACCCAGGCACTCAGATGTAGCTCCGGCATCCCATATGGGAGCTGGTTCATGTCCCACCTGCTCCTCTTCCAATGAACATCTTTTTTTTTTTTTTTTTTTGACAGGCAGAGTTAGACAGTGAGAGAGACAGAGAGAAAGGTCTTCCTTCTGCTGGCTCACCCCCTAAATGGCCGCCACGGCTGGCGCTGCGCCAATCTGAAGCCAGGAGCCAAGTGCTTCCTCCTGGTCTCCCATGGGGTGCAGGGCCCAAGCACCTGGGCCATCCTCCACTGCCTTCCCCGGGCCACAGCAGAGAGCTGGCCTGGAAGAGGAGCAACCGGGACAGAATCCGGCGCCCCAACCTGGACTAGAACCTGGGGTGCCAGCGCCGCTAGGCGGAGGATCAGCCTAGTGAGCCGCGGCGCCAGCCCTCCAATGTGCATCTTAACAGTGAGGCCAACCTCCACCTCCAAGCCTCGGCCCTGTGTCCAGAGTCAGAGGGTGAGAGGTTTAAAACACGCGTGTCCAGGAGTGAGGGAACTCAGCAAACTTGCTTTGTGCAACGGCTTTACTTAGAATCCACTCTACATGTTCAGGGATGTTTGTGTTTTATAGTTTAACTCTTATAACTATGGAGTGGCCATAAAGTGCTTTAATTGAAATTCCTGCAGATAAAGTTTATTCTGCAGGAAGTTCAATAAAACGACTGTTTTTGTTGTTTGGGGCGGGGGTGTTTGAGGTTTGAAATTCCATTGTGCAAAGACTCCTTTCCCAATAGAAATAAATGTTTTATGTAGGCTTTTATACGGTTTTCAAAGCGATCGGCTGCAAAAGCAGAAATATTTAAAATAACGGATTTTACTGCTTCTGATTGAGTCTGATTCCATGGAACAAACATTTCCCACAGAAACGTGGGTTTCTGGGCTTTCAAAGCTCTCAGACACGGCATCTATTTCCGGTCGTTGGCCTGCAGCAGGCAAAACGTCCGTGGGCAGGGCCTCCCCGCGCCCCCACGGCGAGCCATGTGGTCTCACAGGCGTCCGGAAGGCGTGCGGGGCACCTGGGCGCTGAGTCTGAGTGAGACCAGGCCAGTCCCTGCGCGCACGTGGCGCCCCCTGCCTCCCAGGCAGCGCTAAGAAAGGATCAAGCCTCCAATGCGCGTGTTGGAGAAGAGCCCCGCGGGCGGGGGAAACGGCCAACTCCTGCCTCATCCCTCCACCCGGGGACCGCAGGACCTGCCCTCCGATTGGTCTCTCCTCCCCCCACCCAGTCCCCTTGCTCCTCGAACTCTGGGGGCTGTTGCCTCCCCTTCCATAGGGCGCCCGGCAGCCGCCCCACGCAAAAACATGCCCGGGTATGGTGGCTGGTGGCAGCCGGGTGGAGCGCCTCCTCCGTTCTCTGTTTCTGGGTAAAGAACAGAGTCTAGCGCGTTCAGACAAGAAGGACGCAAAGGTGTCTCTAGTTGGCCGGAGGCCGTGCAAACTCAGGGCGGAAGTACGCAGCACAGTCTTGCTGATCTTGGGCGGAACTGACACCGGATCGCTTGGGAAATGGGAGAACGTGCAACCCAGGGGTGTGGGACCATCTCAGTACCTCTGCTCCCTTTCTGCCATTGCGGTGCGTGTAAGCTACCCGGGGTGCAATGCGTATTTTGGAACCCGCCATGTGTTTACCCGGACCTCTTTGGAAGTTGTAGGTTGGCCATCACTTATTCAAAGTTCTGCATGTATGATAGACTGAAATGAAGGATTAAGAGCCCTGGCCTCTGTCTGGCACAGTGATTAGGCCACCGCTTGGAGTGCCTCCACCCCACATCCGAGTCCCAGCTCCACCCCTGATTCCAGCACCCTGCTGATAGCACCATGGGAGGCAAGAGGCGATGGTTTACATAGCTGGATCCCAGAAACCCCCGTGGGACACCCAGATTGAGTTTCCAGCTCTTTCGTGGCTTTGGCCAATCCAGCCCTGGCTCTTTCTGGCACTTTGGAGTGAATCAGCATATGGGAGCTCTCTGTCTCTCCCTGATAAACAAATGTGGGTCTCTCTCTGTGTATGTGAGAGAATTATTGACTTGGTAATGAGTGAATAAGTCATCTTTCTCAGTCCTGCCATTTACTCACTTTTTGAAAAGATTTATTTATTTCGGGGCCAGTGCTGTGGCGTAGTAGGCTAAGCCTCTGCCTGCTGCACCGGCATCCCATACGGGAGATGGTTCATGTCCCAGCTGTTCCTCTTCCATTCCAACCCTCTGCTTACAGCCTGGGAAAGCAGTAGATGATGGCCCAAGTCCTTGGGCCCCTGCACCTGCATGGGAGACCTGGAGGAAGCTCCTGGCTTCTGGCTCCTGGCTCCTGGCTCCTGGCTCCTGGCTCTGGCCATTGCAGCCATCTGGAGAGTGAACCAGTGAATGGAAGATCTTTCTCCCTGTCTCTCCCTCTCTGTGTATGTTACTCTACCTCACAAATAAATAAATATAATATTTTAAAGCAATTATTTATTTATTTACTTACTTGAAAGTTAGAGTTATAGAGAGGGAGGGAGAAACAGAGACAAAGTGATCTTCCATCTGCTGGTTCACTCCCCAGATGACTGCAACAGCCCACGCTGAACCAGGGCAAAGCCAGGAGCCAGGAGCTTCATGCAGGTCTCCCATGTGGGTGGCAGGGGTCCCGACACCTGGACCAACTTCCACTGCTTTTCCCAGGCCGTGAGCAGGGAGCTGGATGGGAAGTGGAGCAGGTAGGGCAGGAACCAGTCCCCATACAGGATGCCGGTGCTGCCGTCTGTGATTTTGCCCTCTACGCTGCCGCCCAGGTCCCTCACCCACCTTTCAGTTTGCAGAAGGCCATTGAAGTATTTTGCTCATCACTTTGATCAACATAAAACAATCGCCCTGGGTGGTTAGGACACAACTGCACTGGGTGGTTAGGACACAACTGCCCTGGATGGTTAGGACACAACTGCCCTGGGTGGTTAGGACACAACTGCACTGGACGGTTAGGACACAACTTCCCTGGACGGTTAAGACACAACTGCACTGGGTGGTTAGGACACAACTGCCCTGATGGTTAGGACACAATGGCCCTGGATGGTTAGGACACAACTGCCCTGGACGGTTAGGACACAACTGCCCTGATGGTTAGGACACAACTGCACTGGATGGTTAGGATACAACTGCCCTGGATGGTTAGGACACAACTGCACTGGATGGTTAGGATACAACTGCCCTGGATGGTTAGGACACAACTGCACTGGATGGTAGGACACAACGGCCCTGGATGGTTAGCACACAATGGCCCTGGATGGTTAGGACACAACTGCACTGGGTGGTTAGGACACAACTGCCCTGGGTGGTTAGGACACAACTGCACTGGGTGGTTAGGACACAATGGCCCTGGAAGGTTAGGACACAATGGCCCTGGATGGTTAGGACACAACTGCACTGGATGGTTAGGACACAACTGCACTGGATGGTTAGGACACAACTGCACTGGATGGTTAGGACACAACTGCACTGGATGGTTAGGACACAACTGCACTGGATGGTTAAGGTACCAGGAGATCATCAATGCGATCCTTTGCAGAGCGGCTCTCGACAAATCGTCCCACTTCCAGTAGCTGTCACCACGGAGCATCGTGTGGAAAAAGCAAGCCCTGTGCTCACGCTGGGCCCGGTGCGAGTCCTGCGCACGTGGCAGGTGCTTCACCCACCGCCCCCTTCCCAGGCCCTGTGTCTTTGCAGTGTTACATAGATCACACGCATGGACACACAGCCTTTACATCCCGGCCAAAGGACTGAGTGCGTGATGTAAACTCTTCCCTTGTGGTCGGAGTTTGGTGCGAGGACCAGTTGTGAATGTGCTTCTGGCCTTCCGCAGTGTCCCTTGGAGAACAAGTGGACGGACACAGGGGCGCCCGTGTGGCTGATGTCACCAGTGCTGCAGGGCATCCCGTGCAAACCAGCAGGACAACAGTGAGAAACCCAGGCACAGGGGACATGATCTTATCCGCATGTCAACTTATCAGATCACTGTGGGGGGAGGAGAAAAAGAGGCGGTGGGAACTAATGTCCTACCCCCCTCTCCTCCTGACCTGCCTACGCAGAGATGGAAGCCCAGATGCCAAGCCGATGGGCCGCAGTGTTGGGGAAACGCTGACATAAACCTGAGCTTTCTGGGCTGCCTTCGCTCCGGGCTGTGTTCATCCACGGAGGCGGCACTTGCAGTAACAAACTCACCAACAAGACAAGTGGAGGAGCGCGGATTCCAGGTCCACAGATGCAGGGTCCACGGACAGGCAGGGCCCTCCATGCCACAGGCCACGCACCCTCCCTTCCTGCTCTCACTGCTCCGGGGGCCCTTCACGGCAGAAGCGCGGCATTCCTGCAGGTAACAGCCCCGCAGCAGTAGCGAGCAGGCGCTGTCTGGGCGGTCTCCGTAGAGGAACCTGGTTATCCCTCCCACACTCTTTCCAAGGAGCTCCTCTTCATCCATTTTGGAGATGTGTAAGCTGAGGCCATGGGGAGTGCTTGCCCAAGGCCCATCTCTTCCATACAGCCGGGCTGGGGTTGGGCACAGGCAGCCGGACGCTGGCGCTCGGGCTGTGGCCGCTCCCCAATGCTCTGTGATGCACCCATCACTTGCAGCGTTTGCTCAATGTCCAGCAATCGTGTGCAAACCAGAGCTCTGCCTCCAAGCCACTTCCTCCAGTTGGTGCTGGGGTCTCCGGGGCCCCTCACTCTCCCGGGCTCATACATAAGCTGATAAGGCCAATTAGCAGCTTCTCACCTAAGTGACCACCCTGACAATGAGGGAAGGCGGGGGGCGGGTACGAGAGCAGGTCAGACGCCGGCATCTTGCTGTAGCTGGCCACCGGCTAAGGCTCTGAAAAGTTCCAGAGAAAAGGGTGACAGAATTGCAACTGAGGAAGGCACTCAAGTGGAAACAGAGTTTGAGGACCGAAGTGACACAGACTGTCTGCAGATGCAGTGTTAACAGGGCTGAGAAAAGAGAGGGGCTCTGATCCCAGGGGTGTTTGCATGGGTCCTGCCCAGTCCACGTGGAGCGCCCAGGGCAGGCTGCAGGCTGGGGGCTGGTGAGGGAGGCGCAGTGCAGAAGTGAGAGCAGCTGGTCCTTGGCAGTACTGTACCGCCACCTCCCCCGTCTACAAAGCAGCTCTGGTGGAATGGAGACACCGAGGGCTTGAAGTCTGCATCCCTGTTAGAGCTGAGGGCTCCATGCGGACCTTCCTGTCTCAGGTTCCCGGCCTCGTCCAGTGCTACCCGGCTGCTGGACGCCTCCCAGACAACTTCTCCCCACCACACAACCTCCACGAAGAGAGAGTGAGTCGGCTGTGTTCCCATCGGGAGCCAGGGCTGTGCCCGCCGGAGGGGCCAGCCGAGGGCTGCTCCAGCTCCTAAGCCACGCCCAGGACGGGGGCACTGGGAGTGGCAGCCGCTACCATCACAAGTTATCAGCCGTGACGAGCAGCTCCCAAGCAGGTGCCGTGCTGTGCAGGGCACTGTGCACCTGGAAGTTAGCATCTCGGGAAGTCCAAAGCGTGGGGACGCCCCACACGGAACACACAGAAGCAAGCTTCCTTCCATCCGTGCAGGAAGGCCCATCTGTGACCAGGAAGTCTGGGAGGCAGAAGGCAGCACAGGTCCCAGGGGGAAAGGAACTGGCCACAAAGACTGCGTGTTGGAGAGAAGTGACCATCCCGAGGTGCCCGGGTGGGAAAATGGTGCCTAAGGTCCCCCAAGCTCACGCAGAACCAAGGCACCGGGCAGCTTTCCCGTGGGCACCTGCCCAGGAGCGTGCAAGCTGAGAACAGGCAGGCCGAGCGCGACGGCAGAGACGGTGGAACCTGCCTGCAGTCTGGACCTGACCTTGGCCCTGAGCCGAGGCCCCAGTGCTCCTGAGTCCCTCTCCAAGAGGACAGGTGGGGTGGACAGCACAGCCAGGGGCGGGGCGGAGAGCTCGTGATGGGGAGGACCCAGGCACACCAAGAACCTGGACAGCCCAGCGGCCATCCCAGAGTGTCACCAGACAGCGCCCCCCACGCCCAGCCCTCGGGAACAGAGGTCTCACTTTAAAGACCTTTTTATCTTATTTTCTGGGCTGGGAATATTATCCACTGCATTTATTTTTAGTTTAGATAAAGTTTCAAGCTTTGAGTTCTAAATGGAGAGACTGTGAACGGGTTAACCAGAAAGCACTATGGGAACCGTTCCCTATTTTGCTGTTTCTCCAAATCTCTGTTCACCCACAACCCCCGAAAGCCATCTTCCGTACTGCACTGGCCTCATTAGCACTCCACTACCAGGCCGTGCGAGCGAAGCAGGCTGTGCGTGCCTGCGTCTGCAGCACACAGGTGAACGCGAGGATGTGTACCGAGCCTCACAGAATGTGGTTCAAGTGCTCCCATCACAGCGAGCACTGCCTTTCTCCACCTGTGGGCCCACTACGGTGTCAGATTTTTCTCTGAGTGTGCATGTGTGCGTGTGTATGCATACGTGTGTGCATACATGTATCCTGGTGTCAGTCCTGTGGGGTCGGCATATTTCAGCCACACGTGTTATTGTGGCTTGGAGACTTTAGGTGGATGTTGTGCCATTCAGAGCTGACAGAGACAATTTGAACCCACACCTGCTCGGCTTCAGATCCCCGATTCTCGTTCCATAAAGCAAGAGGGAGTAATGTGACCCTGAGGGGGATGAGGTGGAACATGTAAGTCTGATTCACACTCAAGATAAAGCAGTGGAACCTCCAGAAAGAGTTCCTGCCCGTGCCAGGAAATGGAATAAGACCTGGAGTACTGCCGAAGGCGACCAGCCCTGATCCAGCGGGGCTGGGCCCGCACAGTGGTCACCTGTCTCCGTGCACCTGCTCCGGCTGTGGGTAACAAATCACACATCATTTATTCCTAAATACAGACTTAACTGTCACAAAACAGTGCTTTCCTCCTTCTAATAAGACCAAATGTAAAACAAAAAAATCCCTTTAGGGACGAAAAGGAGCTATGTATGTGCATGTGCACACAGAAGGGACAAAGGAGTGCTCTTTTCAGCTTTTCAAGGTCTGACAAACACGAACGGCATGTGTAAGGTATAGGATGTGAAGAGATTGCCACAGTTGAGTCAATTAGCACACCCATCACCTCCACATTTCCAGTTTTGCAGTGGAAAAACTGCATCTACTCCAGGGGTAGGTGCTTGGCTCAGCAGTCAAGGTGCTGGCTGGGACGCCCACATCTCCTACTGGTCATGTGGAATATCACATTTATTAATCTGTGTGTGTTGAAGCATCCTTTCTTCCCAGAGACAAATCTCACTCAGTCACGTCATATAACCTTTTAAATGTTTTTGTTGAGTTTGGCTTGCTAGTATTTTGTCAAGACGTTTTGCATTTAAGTTCTTCAGAGAAATTGGCCTGCCGTGTTCTGTTCCGCTACTGTGCCTACCTGTTCCTACCTGGGTTTGGTGGGAGGCCTCTTAACGAGCTTAGAGATGTTCCCCTCTCTTCACTTCCTTGCAAGAGCCTGAGACGTATTCGCATTCATACTCGATAGAACTCACCTGTGGAGCCCTCGGGCCTGGGTTTTGCTTTGTCAGAGGTTTTGGTCACTGGTTCAGTCTCACTGCTTACTGTTCAGAGTATGTGTTTCTTCATGGTGCAGATGAGGCAGGTTGTGTCTGGAACTCACGCGTTCCTTCCGGGTTATCAAGCTGATATGCAGGGGCCTGGTAGTGTCAGCTGTAACTGACCTTCCATGTGTGACTCATCCGAGTCCATTCTCTTCTTCCCTGACTCATCGAGTTGGAGTTCATCAACTTTACTTACCTTCCCAAAAATATAACTCCGGGTTTTAGTAGTGTTTTATCCAGTGTTTCTGCTCTAATTATTGTTTCTTTCTTTCTGCCAACCATGAGTGTAGTATATTCTTCTAGATCCTTGAGATGTAAAGTCGGCTACTTGGGATCTATCTTTTCTCGCAAGTATTGATTGTTTTTTTTTTTGTTTATTTGTTTGTTTGTTTTTGTTTTTGTTTTACAGGCAGAGTGGACAGTGGAGAGAGACAGAGAGAAAGGTCTTCCTTTGCCATTGGTTCACCCTCCAATGGCCGCTTTGGCCGGCGCACTGCGCTGATCCGAAGGCAGGAGCCAGGTGCTTCTCCTGGTCTCCCATGGGGTGCAGGGCCCACTGCACTCCCTGGCCACAGCAGAGAGCTGGCCTGGAAGAGGGGCAACTGGGACAAAATCCGGCGCCCCAACCGGGACTAGAACGTGGTGTGCCGGTGCCGCAAGGCGGAGGATTAGCCTAGTGAGCCATGGCGCCAGCCAGTATTGATTGTTGTAAACCTCCCTCCTCAGATGACTTTGGCTGCACTCCTTAAGTCCCATCTCTGCTAGGCAGGACATTGTTCTGATTTTTCTCCCTTCAGTCACTGTTTGTCTGTCCATGGGATTCCTCCATGCCCATTGCTAGGGAAGGGCTTGAGGACGGCTTGTAGCCATTGTGCTCATTTTTTACGGTTTTACGGCTGCTGTTATCCTTCCCTCTTCTACGACTGTGCCTCTTGTTGTGTTGGGTTTTTATGGTGGTAGGCGTCGATTCCTTTCTCTGTCTGTACCTACCAGAAGCTTTTCCTTTGTGTGATCATAAGGCTTACATAAACCATTTTATATTTGTAACAGTCTATGTTAAGCTGATAACGTTTTATCTCAATCACACACAAAAACACTACATTTTTTACCCCCTTACCTATATTTTTCCCCTTACAATGCGTTATGCTATGAACATCAGCCTTCAAATCTTTTTATGTTGTGTGTCCATTAGCAAATATTTTAGTGATAATTTTAATACTTTTTTCTTTTAAATTTCATAGTAGAGATAAATACAGTTTTAGAGCATTCTGAATTTGACAGTTCTTTTCAGTTCTATTTTTCCATGAAATTTTTTTAAAATTTATTTTTGTTTATTTGAAAGGCAGAGTAACAGAGAAAGTGGGAAAGAAAGCAAGAAAGATCTTCCATTCACTGGTTCATTCCCCAGATGATCACAATGCCCCAGGCTGTACCAAGCCAAAGCCAGCAGCCTGGAACACCATCCAGGGCTCCCACATGGGTAGAAGGGCCCTAAGCACCTGCACCATCTTCCACTGCATTCCCAGGTGCATTAGCAGGGAACTGGACTGAAAGTGAAGCAGCTGGAACTCGAACTGGTGCTCCTACGGGATACCAGCCTCACTGCACCGTGACAGTTCCGTGAACCTCCACGGACTTTCTCAAGTACCTTTGTACCACCCTTCACACTCACTCCTCACTAAAATATGTCTGCTGGAAAATCCACTGATTGCCTTATAGCAATTCTCTCGTATATAAGAAGGCATTCTTGTTGCTTTTAAAACCTCTCTGTTTTTCACATTTGACAATATGATTAGAACGTGTCTGAAATTAATCTTAAATTGATCTTCTTGTTCTGGGTCCTCTGAACTCCCATGAATCTGGATGTCCAAATGCTGGGCAATATTTAGAAAAACGTTAGCTAATGTTTTTAAAGATAAGTTTCCCACCTCCCTTCTTTTCCTCCTTTCTCCTTCTGTGGTGTTCATCACACAGGCCTTGTGTGCTGTTTCCTCTTGCAGCCTTGTTCTTCCTGTTCCCAAACTCACTGATTTCTAGTGATCCTGCCCTCAGCTTCACTGATACTGTTCTGCTTGACCAAGTTGGCTTTTGAGGCTCCCTATTGAGTTTTTCATTTCTGTCCTTGTATTCTTCAGCTCCAGGATTTCTGTTTAGTTCTTTATTATGGTGTCTATCTTGTTATTATGATTGTAACTTTTGTCCATGTAATATTTTCATTATTTCACTTGGTTCTCTTTGTCCTGTTGAATTTTGTCAGGCTTCTTTAAAGTAATTACTTTAATTATGTTTATTTATTTTTATTTGACAAAGAGTCAGAGACTGAGATAGACAGATAGTTTCCATTTGCTGGTTCATTCCCCAAAAAACAAACAGCAAGGGCTGAGCCAGGCTGAAGCCAGAAACTCAGGACTCCATCTGAATGTCCATGTGGGTGGCAGAGAATTCACCTCCTGAGTGGCCACTGCAGCCCCCAGCACGTGCACTGACAGGAAGTTGGAATCAGGGACACAGCCAGGAGTCGTACTGGACACTCCAGCATGGACGCAGGTGTCCGAACAGTGATTTAGCAACTTTCCCTAGTGCCTGCCCAACGTTCATTTTGAATTCTATGTCAAGCAGCTCATAGATCTTCCATTATTTCAGGCTGATTATTTGAGCTTTATTAGTTGGTGTGCAGGCGGCGTGAGGACCTGATTACTCATGGTCCATGTAGGCTTGCACTGCTGTCTTTAAATCTGAAGGAGCAGATGCCTCTTCCAGTCTTAGACTGATTTTAAAGATCAGGTGCCTGGGTTGATGATACTGCCTTTAGGATGCAGTAAAAAGGGTCTGGAGGCAGGTCATGCCTACAGGAACGCAGGGTTGGCGGGCCTGTTACCAGGGGCTTGTGCTGGCGTGGATTCTGTGGTCCCTGAAAGGACTAGGGTCACAGGGCTGCTGTTGAGCCAGCAATCAGCTTCGGGGTCCACTGTTGGGTCCACACACGGCAGACCTGTTGTGATGGGTGTGGCTCCTCTGCTCCTCGCAAAGGCTCCCATTGGCTCGCTGGGTAGGAAGGACTAACCCCAGACTACAGCTGGAACCAAGTCTTGTGGTAACTGCAGGATCTGCAGTTCAACCAAAGCTGGCATGAGCAAAAACAAGTCTTCTGGTGGTGATGAGTGAGCAAACCTGCTCCAAAACTGAGGCTGAGACGGGCTGGAACTGAACTACAGGGGCATCTCTGAGGCCATGGTCAGGCCAAGAGCAGCTGGCCTGCCTCCAGGTAGACACATGTCTCTGGTGGAGGCCCTGTGAACACAGCCTCCAGGCACACAGGCCTGCCTCCTGCCTCCTGCCTCTGGTGGAGGCCCTGTGTACACAGCCTCCAGGCACACAGGCCTGCCTCCTGCCTCTGGTGGAGGCCCTGCGTACACAGGACTCCTCTGAGTCCACAGCTGGGAGAGCCTGGACCAAATCTGTGGGCCAGTTCAGAGTCCACAGCAAGGGAAAAAGTCAGCCGACCTGCGACCCCCAGGTGTGGGAGGATGTGACTTTCCAAGGTTGCTGACGGATGGTGGCAGGACCCAGGCCCAGTGGGACTGTAACTGAGCCCACAGTGGGACTGTAACTGAGTCCACAGTGGGACTGTAACTGAGCCCACAGTGGGACTGTAACTGAACCCACAGTGGGACTGTAACTGAGCCCACATGGGACTGTAACTGAGTCCACATGGGACTGTAACTGAGCCCACATGGGATTGTAACTGATGGTTTCTGGGCCTGGATACTGGCTGAGGTTGGTGCATTTGCCACTTGGCCGCAGACGCACCATCTCCGCACAGCCCTCGCGGGTCTCGCACTCCTCCAGGATGTCACAGCCTCCTAGCTGGAGCACAGAGCTCCACATGCTTGTCTGTGAATGGCTGCCAGAGCTATCCTGTCACCTTCTGATGTCACTGTCCCTGACAGAGCATTTCCCAAGAGGACACTTAATGATCTGTCAGAAAAATGAGAAAAGGACGAACACAAAATTCAACAGAAAACTATGGCAGTGCTATATGTGGGCCGGCGCTGTGGTGCAGTGGGTTAATGCCCTTGCTGGGGAGCTGGCATCTCATGTGGGTGCTGGTTCGAGTCCTGGCTGCTCCTCTTCCAATCCAGCTCTCTGCTATGGACTGGGAGGGCAGTGGAGGACGGCCCAAGTCCTTGGGCCCCTGCTTCTGTGTGGGAGACCTGGAGGAAGCTCCTGGCTCCCAGCTTCAGATCAGTGCAGCTCCGGCCGGAGCGGCCATCTGGGGAGTGAACCATCGGACAGAAGACCTCTCTCTCTCTCTCTCTCTCTCTCTCTCTCTGCCTCTCCTCTCTCTGTGTAGCTCTTTCAAGTAAATAAATAAACCTTTAAAAAATGCTATATGTAATTAATCTTAAACTTGTGGAAAATTGCTCCTTAATAATTAGAGAAGGGAAAAGCAATTAAATACCACCTTTCATGTAATACAACATGGCTATGAGAGAATTTTATTTCCCTGTCACATATTTCTGTGTTTCAGAGTTCCTACAAGACTGTATATTAGGGCCGGCGCCGCGGCTCACTAGGCTAATCCTCCGCCTTGCGGCACCGGCACACCGGGTTCTAGTCCCAGTCGGGGCGCTGGATTCTGTCCCGGTTGCCCCTCTTCCAGGTCAGCTCTCTGCTGTGGCCAGGGAGTGCAGTGGAGGATGGCCCAAGTGCTTGGGCCCTGCACCCCATGGGAAACCAGGAGAAGCACCTGGCTCCTGCCTTCGGATCAGCGCTGTGCGCCGGCCACAGCGCGCCGGCTGCGGCGGCCATTGGAGGGTGAACCAATGGCAAAGGAAGAGCTTCCTCTCTGTCTCTCTGTCTCACTGTCCACTCTGCCTGTCACAAAAAATAAAATAAAATAAAATAAAATAAAAATACTGTATGTTATTAACACCATGGGGGGACGATCTTACTTTAGAAGCGCTGGCACTGCAGGTGCTGGAAGACAGACTTCAGACAGCACTGTAGACCAGGATGTTTTTTGTGCATCCCTGTGTCCAGGTGAGAGAACAGGTGAGCCGCATTCCTTGATGTGGCACCTGAACCCACAGTGCTCCTTCATGGGTCAGCCCCCGAATCTCTGAAATCTCCAGAATCAAAACCGGGACAAATTTCCACCAGGCTCCCCCAGGGGCTTAACTTAAAATTCCCTAAAGCAACTGCGATCAGAGCCAAGGTCACAAAATCCAAGAGGTGCTCGGCCTGCATTCTCTCCTGGGCACCCCGTTTCTCCCTGGACCTGTGCCCCGGCTGAGGCCAGAGCTCAAGCAGGAGTCCCTGGCTTCACCCCGAATCTCCTGGCTCTTGTGAGCTGAATTCAGAGGTTGCAGCTTTGTACAGAGGATATAATTTGATACAACTGAAGGAATTCTGAAGGCTGCCTTCAGGGGAGAAACTGAAAAAGAGATGCCGTGGGGGAGAGATGGAATCCACCCTGTAATTGAGGCAACCTGCATCGTCATCGGCCCAGCCACCCCCAAATCCCATCAATGATGGCAACAGCCCTGTGCCCGCGTCAAAGCTTTGAGAGTGTTTTCTAGGAAACTCAGCCTCGACCAGCATCGCGTCTTAGAGCAGATTGCGTGGCAACAGTGCGAGGCTCCCCTAATCCAGTGACAACTGTGACAGCAAGCACACTTCCCCAGGGCCAGGACTCCCCAGACCAGCCTGCATTTATCCCCTAGAAGAGCCAGCGTGCTAAACCCAGGAACTTGTCCAGGGGTTAAACCTTCCTTAATTCGAACATTTGCAAGTGTCGTGATGTGTGCAATGCTGTGTTTACAGCTTTTAAAATATGACCGAATCACTTTGTGACCAGCAGTGTGTATCTGTATCCTACTCAAAATAAAAAAGCATTGTCAAGTTTTTATTCTGTTTAGGTTGAAACAATTTATTAAAAAGGAATAAAAAAGATGAAAGGAGGGAGTGGAGGTTGAGAAGGGGAGAGCGAGAGAGCCCAGGGCCCCCGCCCGCCCAGGGAGGGAAGGGAGCGCCCTCCCCCGCCAGCTCCTCCCAGGCCAAGGGCCTCTCTTCCCATCCTGCCCTCTGTCCTCCCACTTCCAACAAGATCATGAGAAAGACTGAGATATAAAAATAAGGAATGGACCTCTCTATTAAATTCAAGCTCCTTTCCACAAAAAATTATGAACAGAGTTTCCAGTTTATCAAATAAATTACCAGCAATTTTTCAAAGACAATCTCTGAAACTTGCCTTAAAATAAACTCTTAGAAGTATTATGGGAATGATATATATGAAGATTTTTAAGGCTGTTATCTATTGGTACATTTCCCTTCAGAAATATTACACCTATCTGCAGTCCCAACATTGCATTTCACCATTGCCAATACCAATATTAATTTAACTTTGAGCCCTAAGGCCATCATGTTCAGAGACACTATGTATATGTATTTTTAAAGAAAATCATTGTCCTTTCTTAAGATTTGAATTCCATATGATTTAGTTGAATCTAAAATATCTTGCAGGAGAATTAATTCCCAGTGTTAGGATGTGTAGCAGTATCAGACTGATTCGCTCAGATGAAATATGGCTCAGGGAGGACTGCCCGAGCCAGCCCAGGGAGGCAGTGCCTACAAGAGACCTGAGCAGCTTCGTGGACTTCATGAGCTTCTTGTGGGACCGTTTTAATAAAGGATATTTGAAGAACAACACATAATCCTGGCATTCTTGAAAATGGTATACTATGTAATTAATTACATACACTTACGCTTCAACACATCTTGGCTCAAGTATTCCTACATTCCAAAACTATTCTCTTCCCTGTCTTAGCAAGGCCCCACCGCGGGCCAGATTTGGGTGTTACTGATGATCTGTCGCCGTTGTGTAGTGGGTGCGTCTCTTCTGCCTTGGACTCCCCATCGTGGCAACGACACAGGACTCACGGTCCTGAGTCATCAAGGTCTACCCTCCTGGGGCTATCTCTGAGCTCCCTTGGAATTCTGTGGCCTTGATCCACCCAAATCTGAGCTCTCTACCTAGAGTTCTTAACTTCAAGAAAGCCATGAGAAACGTTTCAAAGATCTTAGAGTTAAGATGCCCAATACTGGCTTGACCGTTTGATATCGGACACCCACTACATGCAATGTTTTCAGTGCTGGCCACCCTGGTTAATGGAACACTGACAGTTCTCTTGCCTTGTCTCTTGACTCTTAATAATCTCCTTCATTTTTTTTAAGATTTATTTGTTTATTTGAGAGAGTTAAGAGATAGAGAGAGGGAGAGACAGAGAGCGGTCTTCCATCCACTGGCTTGCTCCCCAAATGGCCGCATCGGGCAGAGCTGGGCTGATCCAAAGCCAGAAGCCAGGAGCTGCTTCTGGGTCTCTCATGTGGATGCAGGGGCCCACATCTCCTTCATTTCTAATCCACCTTCTTCATCATGACTATGCTAATTGAAATCACACAGAAATATTCTCTGAACTTACGGTTTTTAAATAGTTCTCTGAAACCTAGAAACACATGGGAACCTCGTCATCTAGATAAAGAATATGTCAAAATAAAATATATATATCATATTTGCTGATGAAAGACTCAATGGCGTTCTTCTAGGGTCAAGAACAAGGCGAAGATACCTACTCATTCCCTTACGCAACGTGTCATTAGAAATCCTTACAACAGCAACACGGTAAGAAAAATACACAAAAACCTGGAGATAGAAGGGATGGGACAAAATCATCCCTATTTAAGAATTAATTACTTTCCCCATACACACTCACAAAGAATCAACAAGAAAACTCCTGGAGCTAAAAGGTAATTTCAGAAAGTCTGTAGAATACAAGCTCAGCATACACATACAAGTGAAACTTTGAGATGCTAACAATGAACATTTGGAAGTGAAAATTCAAAGCATAATATCAATTTCAATCAACCCCAAGAAAATGAAATATGTAGGTATGAACTTAATACATATAGGATCCACGTACTAAAAGTTTAACCCCGGGTTCCAGTCCCAGTTGGGGCGCTGGATTCTGTCCTGGTTGTCCCTCTTCCAGGCCAGCTCTCTGCTGTGGCCCGGGAAGGCAGTGGAGGATGGCCAAGGTGCTTGGGCCCTGCACCCTATGGGAGACCAGGAGAAGCACCTGGCTCCTGGCTTTGGATTGGCACAGCACGCCAGCCGTAGCAGCCATCTGTGGGGTGAACCAACGGAGGGAAGACCTTTCTCTCTGTCTCTCTCTCTCACTATCTAACTCTGCCTGTCCAAAAAAAAAAAAAAAAAAAAAAAGTTTTAGTGCACACATAAAGAAATCACAGAAGACCTAAGCATACATAATAGAAGATTTAACATAATAAGATGTCTGTTTCTCCCAAATTAACCATAGGTTAAGTACAGTTATTATCAAAATCCCAGCAAGGTGTCGTGTAGGCACAGACAGATTTATTCTAAAATTAATATGGAAAGATACAGGCTCTAAAATAGCAGAAACAATCTTGCAAAAAAAAAAATAAAGTAAGGGAAATTAGTTAACCCAGTACTAAGACTTATGGTGCAGGTACAGTAATCAAGGACTGTGGTATAGACTGTGCCAGGAGATAGACACATCAATCAATGAAATAAAATAGACAACACATAACTACTTATGCACTAATGTGCCCACTGATTTTTTTTGACAAAACTACAACCAGTGCAATGAAAGAAGAATAGCCCCTTCAGGAAGTTGTGGTAAGCAGGTGGACACGCACAGGTCCAAAACTAAAGCTCAGTCTAAGCCTGATGTGGAGTGAAACTCCTTCAAAAATAAATGCGGACTTAAAAGTAAAGCATAGGGCAGGCGCCACGGCTCACTAGGCTAATCCTCCGCCTAGCGGCGCCGGCACACCCGGTTCTAGTCCCGGTCGGGGTACCGGATTCTGTCCCAGTTGCCCCTCTTCCAGGCCAGCTCTCTGCTGTGGCCCAGGAGTGCAGTGGAGGATGGCCCAAGTCCTTGGGCCCTGCACCCCATGGGAGAAAAGGAGAAGCACCTGGCTCCTGCCATCGGATCAGCGCAGTGCGCCAGCCGCAGCAGCCATTGGAGGGTGAACCAATGGCAAAGGAAGACCTTTCTCTCTCTCTCTCTCTCTCTCTCTCTCTCTCTCACTATCCACTCTGCCTGTCAAAAAAAAAAAAAAAAGTAAAGCATAAAACTCTAGGTCTTTTGTAAAAAGGTAGACATTTTCAGAATTTATGTGTAGGGGAGTTCTTGAACTTGCCCAAAGCTCAGTCCATTAGAGGGAACACTGACAAATTGGACCTGCTCAAAATTTTACAAACTTTACTCTTTAGAAGATCCCATTTGGAGGAGGGAAAGACAGTTTGCAGTCTGAGAGTACATATTTGCCAGTCACATATCTATCCCGTCTAGTATCCAGACCATGTAGAGTTTTCAAAACTCAGCAAAAGAGTTTGCAAGCAGCAAACGATCTGACCAGCACACGGCAGTCACAGCAGATAGGGGCTCACGGGTGGAACGAGGCTCAACCCCACAAGCCGCGGAGGAAACGCAGCTTAAACCACATGAGCCACCCATCCCTGATCAGAAGTGGCAGGGCTCAAAGCAGACTGGAAACACCAACACCCCAGCAAATTCCGGCCAGGATGCACAGGAACCGAAAGCCTCACACGTTGCTCGCTGCTGGTAGGAACGGAAAACGGTGGAGACTCTGGAAATCCCTCATGGTTTCTAGAAAAACTGACCTACAGGGCCATGGGACCCGGCAGCCTTCCGCCCAGGGCAACGAGAAGTCGCTCACCGGAGTCTTCAGGACAGCTTTGTGCACAGCGGCCAAAGCCGAGACAACAAGTCAACACACAGGTCGACACACAGTCGTTGTTCTCCAGCAAGTCAGCCACAGGACAGCCACGCCGTGAGCACCACTCAGCCACAGAACGATGCGTGCTCATGCAGATTTTCAGGAAGTTTCTGTTAGAGGAAAAAGCCAATCGAGGAGATGCGGGTTCTGTTTGTACACCAGTCCTAAACAGGACAAATTACAGAAATGGAGACCTGGGTAGCGCTTGCTAAGGTTAGGGCTGAGCCAGCACTGTGGCTCAGCAGGTTAAACCCCCTTACGGGCACCGGTTCAAGTCCTGGCTGCTCCACTTCCTATCCAGCTCCCTGCTAATGCACCTGGGAAAGCTGTGGAAGATGGCCCAAGTGCCTGGGCCCCTGCACCTGCGTGGGAGACCCAGAAGACGCTCCTGGCTCCTGGCTTCAGATCGGCACAGCTCCGACCGTTGCAGCCAATTGGGGGAGTGAACCAGCGGATAGAAGACCTCTCTGTGTGTGTCTCTACCTCTCTCTGTAACTGTGCCTTTCAAATAAATAAAAAATAAATCTTAAAAGTAAAAAGGTAGGGCTTAGGGTGGGGTGGCGGTGACATGGAAACTCATGGTGACAGAACTGATCTAGTCACCTGCGGCGATGGACACACGTGTAATGACATCACAGAAAGCTCAGCACGCCCGTGCTCACAAATGCGCACACGTCCACGGGGAGTCGGATGAAGGCGTGTGCGTGCAGGAATATCAGCCTCCGGGTCTGCTACTGGGCGGTCGTTCTGCAAGATCTTACGGCGGGAGGAACTGCACTACGCAGTAAGAGGATTTCACTGCACCATTTCTTACAACTGGATACCGACCGTTATTATAAAAGAAAGGGTTTAATTTGTGAAAAGGCCATTTCAAGAGGGGAGAAGGGAGAGGAAAATGAACAAGGTGGCAATGGTGTTGGGAAGGGAAGCTTTTCAAGCAATAGGACGCGGTGGGTTGTGAGCGCTTCATTGACTGGGACGTGCGAATTCAAGGGGTGAGAGCCGAGGACGGGGCAGGTGACTGCTGGTGCCACCAAGCACCGGCCAGCGGCAGAGCTGGAGGCGGAGGGACGAGTCCGGCCGGCAGTTGCAGGACAGCAGTCGGAACCCCAGCGCTGGGGCCGTTTCTGCATCCACAGGCAGGGCAGAGTCAGCAAGGGCGGCACGCAGTCTCCCCTCGCTTCCCAGGGCCCTTCCAGTCAACCACCCAGGGTCAACTCCACCCCAACGCCCGTGCAGTCGGCCCACGTCCGCCCCCCACAGTCCATCTTCTGTTCTACCACCGTCTGCCAGCAGACGGCTTCAGAGGGCTCCCGGGCGTCCCCTGATCTTCAGATCCAATCCCTTCCAATCCATTACCTAGAAAGCAACGAGAGTGGGCTTCCTGGGTGGTGGATCAGTCCTTTTCTCCCCGTCAGTGTTAGCCAGGGGGAGGACAGACACACGTGCAGAAGCCGGGAGAGGGCTGCTCAAGGGACGGCGTCCCTGGGGACAGGCAGAGATGGAGGTGAGCACCGTGGGAGAGGGGGTCTCACGGTGGACGGCGGGCCGCACTGCAGGCGCCCACACTCCCTCCCTGTGAGCAGTCACGTGTTAGAGGAGCTCACCCCAGGGAGGCTGTTTCCCAACAAGGGTTAAAGCGAAGGGGGAACAGTGTCCGACGCTGTTATCGGAGGGGCAGAGAGAAGCTGCCAAGCGTCCCCACACGCTGGGCGGAGACACCAGGCCATGCCCCTCCCTCGGGGGGCGGGGGGACTGTGCCGTTCTCCCCAGCAAACCTCAGAGGCCCAGGCCCAGCACCGCATGGTCTGCGGGAGGTCCCGGTGCCAGCACCGGAGAACCCTCTCCTGACTCCCTCCTGGTCTGCAAGACCTTCCAGGCGCCTGAGTGCCGGCCAGAGCGTGGCCAGGCCCCCACGAGGCTGCGCTTCCGCTTCTGCACAATCTTCTTCTCGCCCAGTGTTCCTGGTCTTCTAACAAAGCACATCCATTGTCCTAGGAGCAGAAAAGATTCCAAAATTCACGTGCGCCATAATTCAGACCCAAGTCGGCACCACGGCGGGCTCGGGTGCCGGGGCCAACTCGCCGGCCACGCTGCCTCCCGCGGTGATCCATCATCATTACGAGCCGCATTCACAACATTTCTCTCTTTGGCATAAAGTCTGAAATGCAAAGGGACTGTTAGGACAGAGAAAGATGGACCAATGAGATACTGAGACCTAAATATGTGCTTTGTTAGAAATGAAAATGGAAATATGATTCCAGGGGAAAAAGGACTTGGTGGCGACGTGGTCACACACTCCTTTCAAAACATGAAAAATAAATTCACCCTCAAGAAAAAGAAGAAAAATGGATCTGACAGATTCATTCTCTCGTATCTTGAGGTTTCTCCTCTGAGCCTATGCATCAAGGATCAGTCTGAACAAGCAAGGCCACGCCGTCAGGAAAGATAGCCTGGGCTCATTGTTCCCGCACGCACCCTCGCCTCGCCAGTCACCACTTCCCCCTCACATGTGATTAAGTGGCTTGTCCCCGAAATGAAAAAAGTCAGCTCCCGGCCCAAACGCAAATAGATGACACACTCCACACCACGGCCCGGCCCCACGCTCACTCCCAATTTGAATTCTCAAGCGTCCGATTGCATTTCTAATCCAGGAGTGGCAAGGCCCCTCCACCACGGCCGCTCATTAATTACAAATGGTTTCCTGTGGTCTTCGCCGGAGTGCAGCACGCTGCCCACCACAAGCAGCAGGTCCCGCCCAGCCTCTGAGGCCACAGCCCAGGAAAGAGGGGACGCACACAAGGCCCCAGCGGGCTTCCACCGCACCCCACTCTCCTTCAGCCTCAACACGCCGCCGCAATAGCTGGCACCTGTCTGTCCACCAGGCGGAGTGTCCAGGAGCCTACGGGTGGATGTGGACAGTCAGAGCCCGGGACAGAGCGGGTCCTCGACGCCTGCTGAATGATGTCTGGAACTCGCGCACACCACAGTGCCCTCCAGGGTCACGGGCAGCCCCACCGCCAGATTCTCACACGTGCCTGTAACCCTGACAGCGTCGCCAAACATGCGAATGCAGTCTGTCCTTCTGTCGCGGGACCAAGTCTGGAAATGACCAAGTCCAGCAAGGGCCTTTCCCTGACGTCTGACCTGAATTATATCGATGTTCATAATTCCACTACGCTTTCCTGGAAAATGTTTAAATTGCTTGAAGTCACTGCTGTGTCAGAACCTGCAAAAGGCAAGATTTAAAGAGCCGATCACACACCAGACGTGGACCAGCTGAGTTCCACAGTCCTCGCCTTGAGCGATGCTCATCTCCAAAGGGATGTGACCTGGAACGTGGCCCACGCGTGGACCACTTCAAAGAAAGCTGCCCCCTGCCGGCGCCGCGGCTCACTAGGCTAATCCTCCGCCTAGCGGCGCCGGCACACCGGGTTCTAGTCCCGGTCGGGGTACCGGATTCTGTCCCGGTTGCCCCTCTTCCAGGCCAGCTCTCTGCTGTGGCCCGGGAGTGCAGTGGAGGATGGCCCAAGTCCTTGGGCCCTGCACCCCATGGGAGACCAGGAGAGGCACCTGGCTCCTGCCATCACATCAGCGCGGTGCGCCGGCCGCAGCGGACATTGGAGGGTGAACCAACGGCAAAGGAAGACCTTTCTCTCTCTCTCTCTCTCTCTCACTGTCCACTCTGCCTGTCAAAAAAAAAAAAAAAGAAAGAAAAGAAAAAAAAAGAAAGAAAAAAAAAAGAAAGAAAGCTGCCCGTGGCGCCACATCGCCGCAGTAAGCCTACCGCAGGCAGCCGGCACCTCCTTCCTCTTGCTGGTGGAGGGGAGTACGTTCCCTCCGTAAGAGGCCAGCGGGGCTCCATCTCTTCTGGTTAAAATGCTTCGGTCCTGGGTGCATTGTTGAGAGTTTGTCTTGCACAGAGAGGCTGCGAGGTTTCTCCGATGAAGATCCCTGCCTCCTTCCTGCGCACGGAAATCCAGCGCCAGGTTCACCTGCGAACCCGAGACGGGTGGGTGACCACCTGAGCAGCGATGACGCTCAGAGGCCCACGAAATCCTGACATCACAGTCGCTTTCTTTCTTCCAAAGTACTCACGTCCGCTGATTACCTCTGCCATGGAAACAGACCCCCCCACACACACACACCGTGTGGAAGTTAGGGAGAGCGCGTGGGACAGGGCAGGCTGAGAGGAAGCACCCAGAGTAGCTGTTCCATCCCAAGCTGCTGCTACCTGCCCGCGTAGGTCCCACACGCTCCCAGACGGTCTCCCGGCCGCAAGGGAGACACCCAGAAGCGAAATGAAATTACTCGGGACTTGTAGCTACAACAGTCTGTGATGTGCTACGTTTCTAAATTAGTGCACAACCAAAAAAAAAAAAAAAAAAAAAAAAACCTTTTTCAAAAGAGATCTGGGTGAAGGCAAAATAGTGCCTGGCAAACGCCTGCCCGTCTGCCGTCTGGATGCTGGGCGAGCCCGACCACCAGGCCGCTCCGCGGGGCGCCCTGCTCTGCGCATCCCGAGAAAACCCCCGTGTCCTTCGCGCTGGGCCGCACGGCCCCGGCCTGCGCGGCATCCACATCTGTTTTCCATGTTTATTAGAAGCTGCTTGCCTCCAGCCCCGCGGGGACTTCCCGCAGAACTCGCCTTTCTGCTGCGCCAAACTATTTTCTTCCCCTCTGCTTCCAACAGTCCCTTCCTCCCCTCAAAACGCATGTTAATTTCAGCTCCGCCTCTGCTGGGTCACTGTCAGGTCAGCAGATTAGAGACAGCCACAGCAGAGAGAAGCCGGTGCCTCCAACTGCGGGGCAGGGTGACCCAGCCATCCATCACGCCAATGGCAGCGCTTGAACAATGACAGTCATCTGTCAGAAGCAGGAGGTGGCGCCTCATTAACACACACCTCACCTGCCCTGAGCTACACCTGCTTATAATAATATCGATCACCCCTGCACGGTGTTGCTTTTTCTCTGATCCCTGAAATAACAAGCATTCTGTTTCTCCCCTGCCTCGCCCAAGAGTTTGCAGGCCAGCGCCTGGAGAGGGGAGGAGACAGTGACCAGCGGGGTGGTTGGGTCAGGACAAAGGGAGGGATGACATCACCAGGGGAAAGTGGCGTCCCCATGTGCGCTTCCTGCCCAAAACGGATCCATCAGGTCGCAGAGCGCCCTGACTGTGCAGATGAAGGTGGGCGGAGCCTGAGCCCAGCTGTGCCCCTGGGGACACCAGGGCCGCCACCCCCACCACGCCCGTCCTCCATGGAGGGGGGTCCTCCTGGACAGACACAGTCCACGGCCAAGGCTCAGCTCTCGCCCGATTCCTGTGCCACAGTGCGACACAAAGCCGCCCCAAATCTTCGTTCTACAAGATTTGAAACCCACCACTACTCCTCTCCACTGAGCACGGGACAGGTCCCTGTTTACCGTGTCTGCCGCAGCCCCCCGCGAGCTCCACCCAGCCACAGGCTACCCCGCACCAGCGTTTCTGGTTGTTGACACGGAAGAGTTTAACGACGCTCCCCAGATGCTCACTGTCCAGGGCGTGGTGTGACGCAGGCTTCTAGCCCGGGAAGCCCCGGGGTCCGGGTGTGTGGGCTTCTTTGATGGGTCCCTGCCACGGTGTTTCCCGATGGGCCGAGACGCCACACCCAGGCTGCCATCCAGCAGGGTGCGACGCCTCCACTGTATTCAGCGTGGTGGAAACACACGTACGTGCACAACCCGCACACAGACGCGTATCAGCCATTTTCGGCTCTTGAGAAAAGAAATTAGTAAGACAGGCTGGCTCAGGTTGGGGAAGCGACTCAAGACCACTGAAGCTTGGTGGGAACTTCCGGTCACAAAGCCGAAGCCAGGAGCAGTGAGGGACCGTGCTGGAACCGCGGTGGGTCTGGGGCTCCAAGTTCCCAGCTGGTGGAGGACTTGTCTGGGGCAGGAGCGAGCGATGACAGTACAGGTGGCGGCAAAGTTGCCCGGGCAGATGGGGGGCGGGGGGGCTGAGGAGCAGACTCGTGCCCCACGGTCAGAGACCGCAGACAGTTCCTCGGAGGTCTCGCCGGCCGCCCAGAGAGCAGCCCTCCTCCCATCTCACCCCGGACAGGAGGCGGCACGCAGGGATGCAGGTTCTTACGCGCGACTGCAAAATCCAGAAAGACTGGAACCTGAAATACGCTCACAGCTCGATCTGCAGCAAAACCCGACCTCACCCTGACTGGCAAGAGCCGGTTGCTCTGCAGGTCTTGTCTGTGCCACTCAGAGTGACGGCTCCCGCATGGGACTGCCAAGGTCATGTGTTTGCCGGGTGTCATCTCAGGGCCCGGACCAAGCCCTGAGGGACACGTCCTCGTCCTGACCTCCGACCAGCACACACGGAGCCTGCCTCTCCTGGACTGGACATCGGTGGACACCCTGTCCAGGCACCTCCCGCAGCACCAAGTCCAACACCCCAAGACCACCCTGCACGTGTGGCGTGGCGGTCTCTGGCCACCCATCACACACTGGCGTCCCTTCTTTTCTAGATAACAAACGAGTGTCCTGGTTAAGGATGCGGCCACCAGGGGCACAACGATCGTGCAAACTCAAGAAATCAGACCTCCCTGCCCATGGATTCACCGCTGTGGGTGCCGCCAGCGCCTCGTGTGGCCGCAGGGTGGACCGGCAGCAGCACCCCCAGAGGAAAGGCCGGACATGGGACGGGCATCAGCTTGGCCAAATCTTCATGCCTCCTTCTCCGACGTGCAAAAGTCATTATCACAGTTGCTCTGAGGGGAAAAATAAACAAAATAAAATAAATAAATAAATAAATAAATAAATAAAATTTTTAAAAAACTGGCCCTACCCAATTCTAATTCCCGAGAACTTAATCTGTATCACTCGGGATTAAAATATTGATTTCCCACTAGGCCACCGGAAGATAAGAGGGGAATTCTGATAAAACCAAACTCCACTCTGGCGGCTGGCGCCTGCCTCCTGCCTTCGGGCTCCCAGCTTCCCACGTCAGATCAGCCACCTGGCGTCCAAGTCAGACTTCTCCCAGCCCCGGGGGAAATGATCCTGATCCACGATGCCGTCTTTCCGTGCGATTTCTTTACCAGACACGGAGAAGCCACACACAACGCGTATTTGTTTTTTAGTAAGTTTTCCTCTCCCTGGCTGTCTCCTCTCTCTGCCTCCCTCCCCCCGATCTGTGTCTCCCGCCCGGGCTCTCCCTCTCTCGCCTTAACTGCCCAGCCTTTCCAAACGCTAGCCTGCGAGAGAAGCTGCCGTCTATTGGCCTGTCAGACGTCCTGGCTGGAAGGCTGCTGGGTTTATAGAAGAGACAAACATTTCAGGCATGCCATTCTGGGGTAATGAAGCATGGCGACAGAATATACCTGTGCAACATTTGATAAAGATGGGCTGACACGCCAGTCCAAATAGGTTCTTTTGTGTGTCTGCACGTGTCTGCCATCATCGCTTTCATCTGCAAACAGGAAGGTGCAGGAACAGCCACGGCTGGCAGCCACCAGGAGGGGGAGAGCAGCTCACACAATTAAACGTCATTTACCTCTGGCCTTGATTCCACTCCCACTACCCTTAATTTATTGTATGTTTTCTCCCGTCCTTTGCAAAAAAGCAGTGGCTCCATTTTTCTTTCTTTCTCTTGCTATCTAATTCCTCTTACGGGGCACTGCAGAAGACAATCGGCAAAATCCCTGGGCGTTCAGCATTGGATCTTAAGTTAAAATGCGTCTTCGCAGGGTTTTTTTATGGCTTTTATTGTTGTTTGATTAATGTAAAGCAAAATTAAACCCTACAGTTACACAAGGTGCATCAGCCAGAGAGGCCAACAGTGCACCCTGCTTCAGTACTGTTGCTTAATCTTCAGAAAGAGAGACAGAGAAACACAGCGACAGTGACAGACAGAGCCACAGAGACGGACACAGTGACAGCCACAGAGACAGACAGAGCCACAGAGACGGAGGAGGAAGGGACCGGGGAGCAGCCCGAGTGTCGCTGGGCGCTGCGGAGGCGTCCGGGGTGACCAGAGAACCGTTCTGCTTGCTCACTGGGCTGGGTTGCTTGAGCTCCTCTCTGCTTTCTTCGGGCAGTGCTGGTGGCCCCCACAGGGCTGTCACCCAGCCCCGGTCTGCACCTGCAGGACCCAGAGCCAGCTACTCAGGCAGGCAGGGCGTGATGGCCACTGCGTCCGGGTGTCTTCTGCAGAAAGAGCCGACGCAGGGCCCGGTTCTTGATTTTTTTCTTCTCCCGCAGAGGGCGGCAGCAGTTGGAGCACAGGGACGGCCGCAATGCATGGCTGTTGCTTGGTTCACCCGTGACCACCGCCCTTCGCTACGCCTCGCTCAGACACAGACGCCGCGCTATGCGCTAACTCCAGCAGGAGCCAGGCCACTCTAAGCCACAGCCTCCAAGCGAAATGAACAGGCGTGCGGGGTCCACGGTAAAGGTCAAGTGTTTCCCTGCCGCTTGGTACCCGTGAAGTCTTAGTGTTTGGGGTCTTCAGAAACTATGGAAATGCTTATTATAAAATACCTACACATGGACTTCTAGCATGTTTTGCACCAAAACAAACTTATCTTTAAGTTCCACTTTTCCACGAACTTTTTGAACTGGCCTCATCTGTGTGCGTTTCTGCTTCCTTCTGAAGTTAGACGTTTCTAGACCAACCCTAGATGGAATGAGAGGAAATCAAATGGACAAGGAATATCCACACACTTCACAAGACGCACACTGCTACCCACGGGTACACGTCTTTGTTCACATTTTTTAAACTAGTTCAGAGATAAACGCAAACTCGAGACACAGTACAGAATAAAGTTGTGGTAAAGCTTGAAAACCTATGATAAAAGGAAAAAAGGCAATAAACCCACAAATGGGAATGCTTATGGCCTCACAGGGTTCTGAGTTTCATAAAATTCCCAGTTATTTAAGGCTGCTGTCTTGTCAAAGCCATTACGTCTACTTCATTCTTTTAATTTGCAAAGTAATGGTGAAAAGATCCCTGGAGACTGACAGGAGTGAGAGCCGTCTAATGGAAGTCCTTCCCTGAGCTGACGGTGGCTCTGTGGGGAATGGGAAACGCACTGCTGACAGGAGGAGATGCATTTGGGGAGAAACTGCATAAACTTATCACAAAACCAGCCTGCTGCTTAACCACACAAAAACAACGGCGCGAACAGGAATTCCTAAGGTGAACACGGGGTCTGCTACTTCCTCTCGTTGCAAGTTTCAATCAGACGTATTGCCACCTCGTGTGACGACTATTGATTCTGTAAAGGGAAGCAGTCCTAGAAGCAGCTTCAGAATCCAGACACAGGACCCCCCCGCCCCCGTTCACACCCTGCACCGCTTCGGCCAGCCCCGATCCCTAGTCACCGCTCAACAGCTGTGTCTCTCGTAGGTGGACTTTTGAGTTCAGTGCCTCTTGCTTGGAGCAACCGCAGGACGGTCACCCATGCGGTACGTGCCCACAGTCCCTCTCTCTGAGCAGCCTCGCGCTGTGGGGCATTCCAGAGTTGATTTATGTTGATGGATGTGTGGGTTGCTTCTTGACTGGGGCAACAGTGGACGAAGCAGCCCTGCAAATCATGTGCACTCGCTGGTCAAGGGCAGCTCCCCGCGAAACAGGGCAGGAACGGGCTTTGTTCAGACAGGCAACTGCATGTCCCTTGGACAAGCACTTTATTTTATTTATTTATTTATTTATTTTTTTGACAGGCAGAGTGGACAGTGAGAGAGAGAGACAGGGAGAAAGGTCTTCCTTTGCTGTTGGTTCACCCTCCAGTGGCCGCCACCGCCGGCATGCTGCGGCCGGCGCACCACGCTGATCCGAAGTCAGGAGCCAGGTGCTTCTCCTGGTCTCCCATGGGGTGCAGGGCCCAAGCACTTGGGCCATCCTCCACTGCACTCCCTGGCCACAGCAGAGAGCTGGCCTGGAAGAGGGGCAACCGGGACAGAATCCGGCGCCCCGACCAGGACTAGAACCTGGTGTGCCGGCGCCGCAAGGCGGAGGATTAGCCTAGCGAGCCGCGGCGCAGGCCGTACGAGCACTTTAAGAATGCGATTTGGGGCCGTATGATTCTAGCAAGCGCTAGAAGCTACCTGACTGGACGCTGTAAGCACATGCTCCGCTTCAGAGCAAACTGGAAGCTGTCTCCCCAGTCCTGCGCCAGTTCACACCCGACAGCGAGAGCAGAGTTCCAGGTGCTCCACCCTACTCGGATCTCTGTTTCTGTTTGCCTCTGGGCGATTTCAGCAGGGTGCCCTGGGGTCTCCTCTGGTTTCAGTGCGTGCTCCCCTGGTGGGGTTGGTGCGCCCTGTGCCGTGCCTGCCCTGTGTGGCCAAGGTGGCTTCCAGCCCTTGGCCCATGTGTCTGAGTGGCTTCCCTGAGCCGTCAGTTCTCCATGCTCTTCTCAGCACCAGGCTTGTGCCACAGGCCTTTGCCTCTGGCTCACGGCACATCTTGTCCTTTTTTTTTTTTTTTTTTTTTTTTTTTTTTTTTTGACAGATAGACAGTAAGAGAGAGAGACAAAGAGAAAGGTCTTCCTTCCGTTGGTTCACCCCTTCCAAATGGCCACTACGGCTGGTGCACTGCGCCGATCTGAAGCCAGGAGACAGGTGCTTCCTCCTGGTCTCCCACACAGGTGCAGGGCCCAAGCACTTGGGCCAACCTCCACTGCCTTCACAGGCCACAGCAGAGAGCTGGACTGGAAGAGGAGCAGCTGGGACCAGAACCCGGCGCCCATATGGGATGCCGGCGCCACAGGAGGAGGATTAACCAAGTGAGCCACGGCGCTGGCCCCTCATCTTGTCTTAATAGTGTCTTCCTAAAAGCAGAAGTTGCTAATTTTCATGAAGTCTAATTTATCCGTGGTTGTCATAACTCACTTTTATAGAGATATTTTAGTGCTTCAATTAATTAGAAAGACTTACTTACCAATTATAACAAGCTCCTCAAATAAACAAGCATAACTGGTCGTGAGAATTCATCAACGTGACGCCCTCTCTTCCTTGCTGTGAACTCGGGGAGCCCCAGGGGAGCCCGGGGGGAACACGCCCTGTTCGGATCCAGCCGAGGAACAGGGCCCTGGGAGGAGCAGGTGGAGGAGGCTGCTCCTCGCCCGACTCGCCCCTGTGTGGGGTTTGGTGACTTTCCACGGAAACGACCAAGCTCAATTTACGCTTTCTTGCTTCTCCTTTCCTGACGGGGGTCCTTTAACGGACTCGGAAAGCTAATTCTGCCGAGGTGTTAAATCACCTGTACGAACGAGCAGTAAACTTAGACACGTCGCTCGCGGATCCACACTCGCGCTGTGGCTTTTCCGGAGGGGGCACACCCCCTCCCCCTGACGGGAGTGCCCCGGGGTGGGGACCCCGGCCTCCGGGTAGCCTTTCCCGGCAGGCGTCCCCTGCGTCCTGGGCTCCTCACTTGCCCACCCCACCTTCCGTCGCCGGAACTCTCTGGCGCTGTGGTGGCTGTGAGAGCTCTCAGCCTGCTCGCTCAGGCTCCGCCTGCTGTGGTTTCCGCGTGGTCACACGGTGTCCCGGCGTCTCCTTTCCATCCCCGATGCATGCGTCTAGGAGGATGCCTTCCGCTCACTACAGGAGACAAACTGCGTTTGCTTCAAGCCCTGAGCTGGTCTGCGTTTTTGGCGCTTGCACAGACGCTGGCTTGGCCACACGCGCCTGCTGCAGCACCGTCTGCACTCGGGAATAATTGGGTCTCTCTCTGGCTTCTCTTCTGGTCCTGGGAGCTCACTTGCTCTCTCCACCAGGCAGGGCTCCAGGCAAGCACCTGACGCGGATGCTCCCTGCAGTCCACCCCCTCGCTGCTGGTCAGCACAGGACCCAAAGCAACTCCATGAGTCCCAGAGAAAGCCCTGCCCTGGCCTCTCTGACCTCCACCAAGCGCAACGAAAAGCCAGGTACTCAGGAAGCCACGCCTCACCTGTCCAAGCAGAGGTGAGGATGTCCCACCCAGGGCAGTGGAGCCGGGCCAGCCCGGGCCCAAAGCCAAAAGTTCATCGGTGGGGACTTTGCCGACTGGGGCCTGGGAAGACAGCTCAGCCACCCTGGAGAGCCGGGCTGGGGGACAACTGGAGACATTGAGAGTGATTGACCAAAATGATTTGGAAATCTGCAGACCAAGGACCATTAATCTGAAAATGGCTCTGAGTCTACTTGATTTCAATAGACAGAGAAGGCTCGTTCTGAAATGGATAGTGACAGCCGAGCGCAGAGATAACAGACTGGCAGCGACAGGATGCCACGTCCTAAACAGACAGCAAACAGCCTTCCCGAGCCGGGCTTGGAGAGGTTTGCTGAGGACGGAGCCCCTCCGCGGCCCTCCGTGACCTCCCGCGGGGGCGGCCAGGGAAGGTGCAGCCCACCGAGGCCGGCCGGGGGGAGGCAGGTGGGCTGTGGGAGCCTCGGCACACAACAGCTGGTGGACCCTGCATGGACACGAGAGCAGCAGCCCCACCGGGCCATTCTCCCCCCCCCCCCTTCCCTCAATGAAAAGAAACCTGCAGGTGCTGGGGGGCCGTGGGGCGAACAGTGAGGAAGGGAGACGGGAAAGAACAATGCAGGGACCTTCCGAGAGAAGAAGTTGCGTGTGTGTGTGTGTGTGTGTGTGCGCGCGCGCGTGCACACCTGCACACGTGTTGTCAGCCCCTGGTGCACCGACTGTCATTAGAAGGACAATGGGACAAGGTCATGGTCAAACACTCCTCTGAATCACCCTTAAGCAGACAGAGGAGTCGGGACTGATTTATGAATGTATTTCCACAATTTACTTGAAAATTTGTAACGTCGGTGCAGCCTGGCAAGAAAAAAAAAAAAAAAAAGGTGAGGCGCTGTGAAGGAAAGCCCTGCTCCACTTTATTGTAAAATTATCCCATGCTACCTGCTCTAATCCCCCGAAAACAAATTAAATCCTCACTAAGCTGACTTTAAATCAATAGTTTCATTTAAGAATAGTGTGACTTAATAAAAATAAAAAACTAACTGGTCCAGCCAATTTAAGAGGGAAATAAATCATTGCCCAAAGAAAAATAGCAGATTTGACTTGTATATGGGCCCCGGCTCGGCCTGGGGGAGAGGCCGCAGATAAGCCCGCCCTGGCCAGGGAGGCTGCTCCTCCACCCTACTCACACCTGCCCGCGAGCCCCGAGAACGAGGAGGCCAGGCGCCCCCACGACGGGAAGCGGCCCCTCGACCTGCATAGCGAAAACTCCTCACTAAGGCCCAGAAGACGACGCAACCGTAGGAGTACAGCCGTTCCCGCACGTTCCTTAAAAAGTCTCAGCGGTGGGCAGACGCGGGGTGGACCCCGCCAGCTACAAGAGGCCTCGTGGGCAGGCGTCCGGCCTGGCGCTGGGCACAGCAGTGTCCGCCTGCGAGGGCCTGGGTGTGAGTCCCGGCTCCAGTTTCCTGGGAGGCAGCCGTGCTGGCTCCTTTGGTCCCTGCCGAAGACCCGGACTGGTTCACGCCCCCGGCTTCAGTGTGAGTGTGGGGGAGGGCGGCAGCCACCCACGGATGGGAGCCAGAGCTCACTCTCTGCCTCGCAAATAAATATTTTTTTAAAAAGGAAGCACAGTTGTCATTTTATGAAAAAGAAAGTCATCCAGCAAAACGGATGAGAGGTCTTTGCACGCGGGACTCTCTCCTACCCCAGCGCTCAATCAGGATTTTACCCCATTTAGCAGATTTCCTCTTTATTAATCATATAAATTAGAAAAAGGCTGATGACCCGATGCCTGCCCACGTAATTTATTATTATGTATTGGGGATACATAAACATTAAAGTGAGTGCCTTCGGAGCATAACACATCAATACTACCCGTGTCACTGGTGCCGCTGGAACATTTCAACGTTTTCATAATTATCAACGGCGAGTCTAGTTACTTGCTGATGTCCATTGCCAGCCGGGCACTTTTATTTATTATCGTGGCACGAATAAACCAGAAGGATTTGTTACCTTCCCAGGGAAAGATTCGACTCCGAGAAGCCAGGCGGTCCCTCGTTCCTGCCCACCGGCCCTCTGTTGGGCACTAAATTAAATTTGCCTTTGGTCAGAAATACCCAGAGAAATGAGTGTGTGAAGCCGGCACGGTTTGGTGGGAAAACTCTGGCTCGGATGCAGGCTGCAAGGTTCAAGTCTTGCTCCCGTGTTTATAACCCTGTGGCATCTCATTATTTGACCGCCAGGCCTCAGTCTGTCATCGGTGACATGGGGACAATGCTACCTGCACAGCTGTGGAGCTGGTGGGAGGCTCCGAGCAGGCAATGGAGAGCCCTTTGCAAGGTTACCACAGAGGTCAGGAGCGTCTGGGCCTCCTCTCTGTCCAAAGAACCAACACAGCAAACAGCGGCTTCCTGTGGCAGTCAGGCCATCTGTCCCATGCAGTGGACAGTGGCCCTGGGTGGGAAGTCCTGCACGCTCCGGCAACAGAGTCCTGTGCTGGGATTGCAGAGGGGGCACTGCAGGTGTCCCCATAAGGGGCGTGTCCCTGGGCTGGGGGGAGGGGGAGCCAAGGTCTCCAAGTGCCTGCACGGAATTTCTCAGGAATGTGGGCAGCTGTGGAGACGAATTCAGGGCGCTGCACAGGTCCGACTCGGCACTGACAGCTGCAGGCTCCCAGGTGTCCGCTCCTGACTGTGGGGAACCAGGGACGTCTGCGGTTCCGCAAGGCCGTGTCGCCGCTGTCACAGCCCGCTCGAGTGACCACTGCCACCGTCAGGAAGCAATCCCGCAGCCTCCCCTTGGGGAGCTGCTTGAAATCCACTCGTGGGTGGCTCCACCCTTTCTTCCCGCGGGCCAGGAAGTCCTGACAGGGCCATCACCTGCCCTCCCCGGCATGGGCGTAGGCAACTCTGCCGCCCGTGGAAGGCTCCTGCTTCCTCCAGGGGCGGGGCTTTAGGGGAGACTGAGCACTGGACGAGGGTGAGACCAAGAGACACCCAGCGTGGCTCCACAGGGCAAGTCACCCCAGCTCCAGGGCTCCCAGAAAACAAGGCAGAGGCGGGTGGAGAACCCAGCCAACCTCTGCAGGGCAGGGAACAGGGAACACCCCCACCACGTCCTGCAACGCTGCCCTGCGCCCTCCACCGCGCCCAGCAGGCGCTCAGCAGAGGCACAGCGGTGAGGAGTCCACAGCCCGGCTCCGGGGGCGGCCACAGGCAGCCAGCACCGCCCCGCGGCGCCCTCTCCAGCGTGGTGGGCCAGTGCCTCGGCCGGGCGTCTGTGTCACGTTCTGGGCTGCGCACGCTCTTTGAGAAGTCATTTTAAAAGCCTCAGGATGCACTACATAAAAACCAAACGATTGAAATATTTTATGAAACACAAACAACAGCAGAAACTCATAAAAACAGCATCTGGGCTCCCGCGTCTCCTCCAGGGCCCTGGGAATGGCCGGGGTTGCTAGAGCGTGAGTCTAGCGGTCTGCCTGGGTCTGCAGGCCCCGCCTCCCAGAGCCATCAGCTGCCGCCCCAGGGGCACGTCCCCGGGGACCCTGCCCAGCCCAGACGCTCTGAGCCCGCCCCACGCGCCAGGACCCTCCCTTCGTCTCCCTCTGAAGCCGAAGCCACGAGGCCTCGGGTGGCTCATCCCAGAGCTTTCAGAGAATCCCTGGCCAGCTACTCTGCTGCACGTGGGAGGCGTCCAGGGGCAGTCGGCTGGCACGGGTGCCCAAAGGGAATGGAGGAGAGGCAGCACCGGGGGCCTCTGGCAGGTGGACCGTGGCGCCCCCTGGCTGTGTCCAGCCGCACGCGACACCTATGTCAGTCCTGTCCATTTGTGCTCAGCCAGGCCCAAGCGTGGGGCGTGGGCAGCTCCAGCAGGGGTTGCCAGTCTCAGACACGCGTGGGGCTGCTGTCCTGGGTCGGCCCCTGCAGCACGTGCTGCACCCGTGGGGGTGTCAAGGCCTCACCTCGGGGACACGCGACTCCATCAGTATCTCAGAGGGGGCACTGGAATGGGAGCATTTGGAAGGACCTCAGGGCTCCTGGCACAGCCACAGTCGGAGGCAGAACGCCCACCATCCCAGCCTGGGAGTCCGGCAGAGCCCACCCAGGCCTGATGGCCGCAGCTCCACCCTGCAGGCAGCAGCCACGTTGGGCCGGTGGCGAGGCATCTCTGTGCTCGAGTTTCCCATGTGCGAAGAGGGATCAGAACCACTTCCCGCCGAGTTTATGGTAAGGAGTGATTCCGGTCACCCTCCGCGGAGCCCACGCTTGGCAAGAGTCCACGAATGTTCAGTCACCACTTTCCTTCCACTTCAAGGCTACAATTTATTCCCTGGTATTCTGAGATTCGATATTCCCTCTTAGAAAGACATAATCATCCCTGTTTATACACTGGGGTGTAGAGGCCCTGGAGAGACCCCCCCCCCAAGCTCTGAGGGTGAGCCGTGGCTGGGGCAGGCTCAGATCTGTACCCGCCTGTGCCCGTACCCCATCACCTGCCCACTTGCGAGGGTCCTCACCCGCAGCGAGCCCAGCAGGCCGGCACGCACTGTCTGGGCTGGGGGTTCTGCAGAGACGGTTCCCTCACTTCTCAGGAAGGCAGGCGGCCCTGGTGCGCATGGCCTCTCCTCCCCTCTCTACAGCAGGGAGGCCACCATTTTTAGCATTTGCTCTTCAAACAAAATCATCTGCAAAACTTCATCACCTAGGGGGCGGGGAGAGGGTTGCCTTCAGCCGAGGGCACGGGGCAGGGGATAAGGTGGTGACTCAGGTCCTGGCCAGCTCAGCTTCCTCCCACTCCAGGCTGAGCCACAGGGATCATGGGAATTTTCCAAGTCATTCACGTCAAGGGGGCCACTAACAATTCCACCCAACGTTGCTCAGGGCAGAGGCGCACAGTCCCAGTGCTGCGTGGAGCTCCAGCCACAAGTCCCCGCACGGTGCACAGAGCCCACACGAGGTGGATTCTCAGGGCAAAGCACAGAGAAGCAGCGTGCATTTCCTGCGTGCTGGTGAGGACCCCTGACCCGCAGCGGCTGGAGGAAGGCAGGAAAAGGCTGGCAAGAGCTGGGCCTGGAAGGGGGCTGGAACGGCTCCTGGATGCTGAGGAGACTTCCTGAGAGAGCGAGCCACGCCAGACCTGCCAGGGACAGACCTCGGCCTTCCTTGCTTTGGTCCCAAGAAATGCGCCAGCCTTCAGAAGCCATGCGTGGGCTGCAGGTGTGCACAGGAGAGAGTGGCTGGGGGAGACCTGGTGCTAGAACCTCAGCCCGCGTTGTCCTGGCCTGCAGCCACCCCCACAGCTCCCCCTCCTGTGTGCTGTCTGCTGATGGCCACGTGGAGACAGGACAGAGGCCCTTGTGCAGGTCAGCAGCCTCTGCAGATGTGTGTGCAGGGGTGTGCACGCGGCTGCTCCAGCTCCAGTGCTGGGAGGGCCCCTCTCCAATCACCACTGACAGCCCTCCCGGGAGAAGGGGGAGGGCTGCGCAAACCCAAGCAAAAAGGCCCCAAAAGCAAACCTCAGCCATTTCTCAAAGTGCCTGGCCTTGACATTGCACCACCAAAACCCTAACCCAGCCTGCACTCGGCAAAGGCTGTGTTCGGGACTCTGATCTGTGGGCAAATTACTCCCTGCTCTCTCCTGCCAGCCGTGAAAAGGATGTGGCGATCCCGGCCCTGGTGGGTGCCCTCACGCTCCGTGGTGGCCACCACACCCCGTCTGCATTGCTGGAAACCTCACCACAAAGGACACCTTCCACTTCCAGCTGGACCAGGAGGTGGAAGGAAGTGAGGCACAGTTGCCTTGCATGCATCAGGGAGTGACCCGTCACAAAGATAAGGCCTCGTGTGAGAACCTAGGGTCGGGGTCCTAAGCCCCTCAAGTCACCTGACCTACCTGTGCCCTCCCCCCGCCCACCATGAGCTCCTTAAGGGTGGCAGTGTTTGGGAGCAGGATACGGTGTTCTCAGGGTCTGTGCTGCATAACGGTGACCTGGGTGCTCGGTGTGTGACACGTGACCACACGGCTGCTACACTGTCACACGGGTTCCTCCAACAAGGAAAGAGTTGAGGGGAAATAATGACCCTGTCCTACTGGTGATCATTTGTGGCTTTTCTCGCACCTAACAGACACCCAAGAACATGTTCTTTTGACACAAGAAAGTGTCTTAGGGACCTTGGGAGGATCATTGCTGTAACTCACGCCCAGGTCTGGGAACCCGTGTTGTCCCAGGCACTGGACGGCACCGTGTGTGCCCACAGAGCACCACACAACAAGGAAGCTGTCAAAGGCCTTTAGAAAAAATTTCCGAGACAAAGGAAGCATTGGCAGCAAAGAAGGCGAGGAGAAGACAAGAAGATGTGCCGGGGGCACGAGGGACTTTGGTTCAGTATGGGACAGCTCTCTCTGCGGCCACGGGCGCCCCGGGCCTCCCGGACACAGACACGGCCTGTGCCCAGGACCACCAGAGGGGTGGCGGGAGAGGAGTGGCTGGGAGGCAGCTGCTTCCTGAACCAACACTGAATCAATCCTTGGAGTTAATGACATTTAGCTTCTGGAACCTTCTGAGCTTCCAAATGATATCTCACAATGGCATTATGGGAGACAAAATACTCCAGAAACACAAGAGTACATGGAGACACCCAGACGATCAAAGTCTGAGAATCCATGGACAATTTTGAAATAATTATCATCATTATGCGTACTCTGTCTACTTCCAAAAACTTTCAAAGGGAACCTTACAATTGAAAAATATGAATTTTTTTTTAAAACAAGGGCGTAAGAGGAACAGGAGGGGCCGGTGCCGTGACTCACTTGGTTAATCCTTTACCTGCGGCTCAGGCATCCCATATGGGCACTTGTTCTAGTCCCGGCTGCTCCTCTTCCAGGCCAGCTCTCTGCTGTGGCCCGGGAGTGCAGTGGAGGATGGCCCAAGTGCTTGGGCCCCTGCACCAGCATGGGAGACCAGAGGGAAACACCTGACTCCTGGCTTCAGATCGGTGCAGCATCGGGCGGCCATTGGAGAGTGAACCAACAGAGAGAAGACCTTTCTCTCTGTCTCTCTCTCTCACTGTCTGTAACTCTACCTGTCAAAAAAAGAGGAACAGGAGTAGTGGCACCACAGGATAACCACCACTTGGCACACCTGCATCGTATACCAAGGTGCCTGGGATGGAGACCCACCTCCACTTCAGACCCAGCTGCCTGTGAATATGCGCCCAGGGGGCAGCAGATGGCCCAAGGACCTGGACCCTGTGAGTATGCGCCCAGGGGGCAGCAGATGGCCCGAGGACCTGGATCCTGTGAATATGCGCCCAGGGGGCAGCAGATGGCGCAAGGAACTGGACCCTGTGAATATGCGCCCAGGGGGCAGCAGATGGCCCGAGGACCTGGACCCTGTGAATATGCGCCCAGGGGGCAGCAGATGGCCCGAGGACCTGGACCCTGTGAATATGCGCCCAGGGGACAGCAGATGGCCCAAGGACCTGGACCCTGTGAGTATGCGCCCGGGGGCAGCAGATGGCCCGAGGACCTGGATTCCTGCACTTGTCAGGGCCCATATGGAGCTGCTGGATCCTGGCTCTGGCCTGGCTGCGCCAGCTGTTACAAGCGTTGGTGAGTGAACCATCAGTTAGATGACATCTCTTGGGGGTTGGCACCGTGGTATAGCAGGTAGAGCCACCGCCTGCAGTGCCGGCATCCCATATGGGCGCTGGATCAAGTCCCAGATGCTCCACTTCCTGTCCAGCTCACTGCCATGGCCTGGGAAAGCAGTAGAAGGTGGCCCAAGTCCATGGGCCCCTGCACCCACGTGGGAGACCCAGAAGCAGCTCCTGGTTCCTGGCTTCAGATCAGCACAGCTCCAGCCATTGCAGCCAACTGGGGAGTGAACCAGTGGATGGAAGATCTCTCTCTCTCTCTCTCTCTCTCTCTCTCTCAACCTCTCCTTTTCTATCTGTGTAACTCTGACTTTCAAATAAATAAATACACCTTAAAAAAAAAAGAAGACATCTCTTTTTCCTTCTCTCACCTCATCTTTCAAATAAAAACAAGTAAATAAACTTTAAAAATATATTTAAGGAAGAAGTCACAGAACTAAAAACATAAAATGAATCCGTAATTATGTAAGCAGGCAGAAATTAGACCCTCTCCATAACTGAGCTCTGCACTTGCCTCTGAACTTCCTGGCAGTCAAGTCAAATGGTGACGCCTACTACTTTCTAAGGACTTTACAGTTCTCAAGGAAGACAAAATTTCACCCCTCGTAAGCTCCACTTAATTTATGAAGCGGGCTATAAACAAAAGACACGGAGTCACATGATTAGGAGTCTTTAACAAGATTTTTACATAGAAAAAATGCTGATTATCTGACCAGCTCCTTAAGATAAAATCAAAGGCCAAATTTCACTTGTTTTTGTAAATTCCAAAATTAGTAATGTTATTAACAAATATTACACTGCAGAGGGTGAGTTACATTTTTTTTTCTCTAAGAGAGAATTTTAAGTTTTAATTCATTAAAGATATTCTTGGGGCAGCAGGTTAAGCTGCTGCCTGTGACACTGGCATCCCAATCAGAGAACTGGTTTGAGTCCTGGCTGCCCCATTTCTGATCCAGGTCTCTGCTAATGCACCAGGGAAAGCAGTAGAAGATGCCCCAAGTCCTTGGGCCCCTGAATCCATGTGGGAGACCTGGATGGAATTCTAGGCTCCTGGCTTCAGCCTTGCCCAGCCCTGACTGTTGTGGGCATCTGGGGAGTGAACTATAGGATAGAAGGTATCTCTCTATCTCTCTGTCTCACCTTCTCTCCCTGTAACACTGCCTTTCAAATAAATAATAAATAAAAAACATACTCTTATGCAGTCTTTGTTTCTCAGTGAGCTCGGAAAGTTAGAAAAGTGTGTTACTAAACCCTGGTACCTTTCTCTCAAGTATCAACTACCTGTAGACATGATCGGAAAAGACCTTCACCATGACATGCTACAGTCAAACTTTCAACAGGAAAACATAAAGAAAATATCCTGAAGTGTGCATAAGAGAAATGACAGATTATGTCTTTTTTAATTTTTATTTATTTGACAGATAGAGTTAGACAGTGAGAGAGAGAGAGACAGAGAGAAAGGTCTTCCTTCCATTGGTTCACCCCCCAAATGGCCACTATGGCTGGAGCTACACTGATCCGAAGCCAGGAGCCAGGTGCTTCTCCTGGTCTCCCACATGTGTGCAGGCACCCAAGCACCTAGGCCATCCTCTACCACCTTGCAGGGTCACAGCAGAGAGCTGGACTTGAAGAGGAGCAACCGGGACTAGAACCTGGTGTCCACATGGGATGCCAGTGCCACAGGTGGAAGATTAACCAAGTGAGCCATGGCGCTGGCCCAAGAGAAATGACAGATTATCTTCAAAGGATCTCCAATTTTGTTGATAGCAGATTTCTTATCAGAAACAATATAGGCTAAGGGAGAATGGAGAGACATAGTTGAAGCCCCCCCCCCAAAAAAAAAAACACTGTCAGCCCAGAATACTCTACCCAGCAAAGCCCTCATTTACAAATTAAGGTGAAATAAAGGGCTTCCAAAATGAACAAAAATTGAAATAATTCCCCATCATTTGTTCAGCCTTACAAATGATACTTAAGGCTGTGCTACACACAGAAACGCTCATCATCATGTGAAGGCAGAAAATCTCCCAGTAAACGCACAAAAGAAATCCAAAGCAAACAGCAGGAATATTTATGGGAAATGGAAGGAGCATTACTTATCAATCATAACCTTGAATGTAAATGGCCAAAATTCTCCTGTTGAAAGATGCGGACTGGCTGAATGGATTATAAAACAAGACCCACCTAGTTGCTGCCTACAAGAAACACACCTCACCAACAAACACACACAAAGAATAAAAGTGAAACCATGCAGAAAGATTTTCCATGCTAACAGAAAGCAAAAACAAGCAGGGGTAGCCGTTCTAATATCAGACATAATAAACTTTCACATAAAACTACTAAGAAAGATAAATAAGAACACTATGTAATGACTAAGGGATCGATTTAACAGGAAGATATGTCTATAGTAAATGTTTGTGTACCCAATTCTCAGGCACTCAGCTATCTAAAACAAAAGTTAATGGATCTAAAGGGAGAAACAGGCTCCAATACAATAACAATGGGGGACTTCAACATCCACTTTCACAACATCAATGGACAGATCAACTAGATAAAAAATCGGCAAAGAAGCAACACAGTTAATCCACACTATGCACCAAATGGACAGAACTGGCATCTACGGAGCATGTCATCCCACAGCTGCAGAATACACATTCTTTTCATTAGTGCCTGGAACTTTCTCTAGGATAGACCATATGCTAGGCCATAAAGCAACCATCAACAAATTCATAAAAATTGAAGTCATATCATGTACCTTTTCTGACCACAATGTAATAAAGCTGGAAACTAACAACTTAAGAAACTCTAGAAAATATGCAAACACAGAAACTGAACAACATGCTTCTGAATGGAAGAAATCAAAGGGAAATCATAAAATTACTAGAAATGAATGAAGATGATAGCACAACATATCAGAACTTTCGGGATATAGCAACAGCAGTGTTAAGAGGGACGTTTACAGGGCCGGCGCCATGGCTCACTTGGTTAATCGTCCGCCTGCGGTGCTGGCATCCCTTATGGGCGCTGGGTTCTAGTCCTGGTTGCCCCTCTTCCAGTCCATCTCTCTGCTGTGGCCCAGGAGTGCAGTGGAGGATGGCCCAAGTGCTTGGGCCCTGTACCTGCATGGGAGACCAGGAGGAAGCACCTGGCTCCTGGCTTTGGATCGGTGCAGCAACCATAGCAGAGTGAACCAACAGAGGGAAGACCTTTCTCTCTGTCTCTCTCTCTCACTGTCTATAACTCTACCTGTCAAATAAATTTTTAAAAAAGAGGGATTTTACAGCAATTAGTGCCTACATTAAAAAATTGGAAAGGCATCAAATAGATAATCTAAAAATGCATTTCAAGGATCCAGCAAAACAAGAAAAAAATTAATAGGAGGAAAGAAATTACAAAAATTAGAGAAGAAATAAAGAACATTTTAAACAAAAACAGTACAAAAGATGAACAAAATGAAGAGCCTGACAAAATGAAGTTTCTGACAGACTCTGACTGGTGGGAGTCAGTCCAGGAAGCAGGTGCAGGCGGCCCTGTGCACAGGACCCTGTGCCAAGAGAAACAGCCCGTCACAGCCCCTGCACTGTGAAGGCAGCCCATGCCACAGACCCAAGACCACCGCATGGCCCACTCAGGTGGCATAAGTGGTAAATTTTATGTTGTTTTTTGATGTTTTATGTATTTTACCACAATGAGAAACAAGCTGAGAAGAGGTAGCAACCTGCAAAAAGTGTGGAAACTTGGAATCCAAAAAGGAACACAAATTCATGTTAAGGTTTTCCAACTCTGGCTCAGTTTCGATGGGTTTGCTCTGAAATTTTCTAAAGGAGTTTATGATTCCTTTTGAATCAATGACTTGAGTGATGCGAGTGTAGGGTTTGGGTTCCTCTCTGTGAAGACGGCACAGGCTCCGGCAGGGAGGTTGCACAGTTGGGCTCTTGGTCTCACAAAGTCACCTGCACAGAGAGCCTGGCTCTTGGTGCTCACCACAGAGACTGTCAAATATATACAGGCATATAAAAATCATATCTTATATATTCTCAATGTGCATATAAAATATTATCATAACCTTATATATGCATAAATCAAACCTAATTTACCTAATCCTGACCCATAACTCTGCTCACCTTCCTCATGGGAATATACACAAAGCGGTTGAGATCTAGTGTTTGACATACTCATCATTAATCTGAAAAGATTTCAGAAACCAAGCATTTCAATAAAGAAAAAATTCATAGCAGATGTGGTGTCTCTTCGTGGTAACTCTTTGAGACAAGTGTTCTCAGTAGAGGGTAAACAAATTTGCATCGGTACATTTTCCAAAGCTGTGCAGTCAGGGTGTACCGCCCATCAGCACTGCCCCATGTCCTGCCAACACCACGTCCACAGAGCCTGGCTGTGCGCGCCCAGTGACCCTCCTTACGTCCTCCACCTGTGTCACTCTGCATGGCAGGTTACTACCTTCCAAACTCACGTTTCCTCCTTTGTTCTTACCCAACTCAACTCCCTCGCTGTTCCCTGCTCAGACCCGAAGGGAGAATTCAGCTGAGGACGCGGAAGAGAACCAGCGGCTCTCTTCCTGCTCGCCGGTTCCGAAGGTCCGTCGGTTCCAAAGGTCCGATCCCTCGGGGAGGGGAGGGGGTGATAAGAAGCCAAGAGAGACTGCGCAGCACCGTGAGGAGAGACGGGCTTCTCCCTACAACCATCCACCCCCACTCACCCTCCGACCAAGCACAAATGCACCAGCCAGGGCGGAGAAGAAGGACGAGAGCCCAGCGGCTGGCGGTTCCCTGGGTGGGTGTGAGGCCTGAGCAAGTTTGGAAGGCCCCAGGCTCCCCATGCCCCAGGGAGGCCACCCACACGCGAGCCAGGCCCACAGCCTGGGAGGAGCCCATGAAAATGCCTGCATCGGAACGTGGCAGAGGCACGGAGGCGGGTCTCTGTGTGCCATCAATGACATGGACGTGGCACCAGCCACCACCGGGGGCGCCGGCTGAGCAAGGGGCATGTCCAGCTCCCCTGGGAGCAAGGTGAAGGCCAGATGGGAAAAAGCTCTTCCTGGCTCCTCAGTGGGCAGGGAACAGTGAGGCCCCAACCCCGCTCAGTGCCTGGCCAGACAGCAGTGGGCATCCCAGGACTTTTACTATGCTCCTGCCGCCCCCAGGGAAAGGGGGACTTGAACAGAAAATGGAATCGGCTATTAAAACTAAACATCCGGCCACTCTCCTGCGTGGGCACTGAGTCCCGCCTCTCGCAGAGGCTGAGGGTGTCACTCACGGTGAGAGCGCCGTGCCGGACGGGACAACCCCAGAGCAAAACGCTGCGGGCGCCTGCGGGGCTCAGAGGCGGAGATGCCCTGCTCCTCAGCCTGCGGCCTCCCCTCCCACGGCCACTCGCTTGTTCTCTGTGAGCGCCGTGGTCAATACGAGGAGCAGACAGGCAGCCCGAGGGGCAGGGGTCGCACTGCGACAGAGCAGCTGCTTCCCGGGGCTCTCTTTCCGCTCCCCTCTGCTGGAGCCCCTTCCCAAACAGCCTAAGTGACCGCTAGGGCGGCGCTGGAGACCCACACCATGTCCCCTGGGAGGCCACTGGGGAAGCCAAACCCTGCGAACTCCTGAGCCAAGAATTCTCTCCCACCCCCGGCACACCAGGCTGTCACCGCTGGGTGCGCGTGAGCAGTGATCCACAATAGGGGGACGTGGACATCGGAGCGGGTCTGATCTCCTCGTCCCCGAGCTGGACGCCTCAGAGGAGGACCAGCGGAATCCCCGGGACAGTTGGGGTGGCCACCCGGAGCTGCAGGGATTCGCTGTTTGTCGGTGGTCTTTTCTCTGCATCCGCCCGCTGCGTCCCTGACCTGCACTGGCCGGCAGCAGGCGAAGGCCTTCTCCTTCATGAGCTTGTGGGTCTCGGAAGCTCCGTCTTCCTGCCTGCTCCACCGGCCCTCCTTCCGTCCATCCCCACGGCTGCCTGAGTAGCCAGCAGCCCCGCTCAGAGCCCAGCAATAACTCCAGCCCCTCTGAACCTGACCTGCTGGGCCGCTCTTGTCCTGTCCCCATCCCCTCCTGATGGAAGCCAGAGCACTGGCACAGAGTCCCTGCCGCAGCCACACCAGCCAGGGCCCTGTCCTCCCACAGAGCCACGGAGACCACGTGCGGGCCGACCTCAGCCTGTGCCTGGCTCTCCGGGACAAGCCCGGGGAACCCTAGGATAACCTGGGTTTACCTGGGATAGAAACACAGCTTGGGGCAGGCATTTGGCAAAGCCGCTAAGACACTGCTTGGGAAGCCAGCATCCTGTATTGCAGTGCCTGGGTTAAGCCCCAACTCTGTTTCTGGCTCCAGCTCCCTGCTGAGACAGACCCTGGGAGGCCGCAGGTGATGGGAGCCCCAGATGGAGTTCCTGGCTCCTGACTTCAGCCTGGCCCAGCCCTGGTTGTTGGAGTCATTGGGGGAGTGAGCCAGAAGATAGGCGCTCAGCCTCTCTCTCTCTCTCTCTCTCTCTCTCTCTCTCGATGGATGGATGGATGCTCTCAGAGGTCCTGGGACAATAAGTCCTCTGGCAGACTGAGCATGTGCAGAGGAACCCGGAGCCGAGGGGGTTGGAGCTGGACAGTTCCCGGTCCTGTGGGCCGCTCCCGGGCGCTGGGGAGATTTAGAGGCATCTGGGACTTCCAGCTGCTGGACAAAAGCAGTGCCCCCTCATGTGACAACTAAGGATGCCCGCGGACATTCCCAAGTGCAAACCTCTGCCCCGAGTTCCCGGCAAGGCCTCCCTCATCTCCACCCCAGACTGGAGCCCTCGCCTGTCACTTGGAGAACGAAGCAGCAGATGCCGGCACTGTTGCACGTACGCATTGTGCAGGGAACGCGAAAGACACACCCCTTCCTCCTAGAGGGAACCCAGAGATCCCGACAGCTTCCAGAGTCCCTCATGCCTCGTGCACGGGACGCGGCCCAGGGTGCTGGAACCCTGCCGCCCTGCCTGTGACCACTGCCTTGCCCTCCTCGGGGGACAGAGCCTCCAACGTCCGCGGGACACCCAGGCAGGCTGCCTGATGGTCACGGGACGCTGTGGCACCCGCGTTTAAAATGAAATGCACGTAGGCATCCGAGCCTGGGGTTATTTCTCTCTAGTCTTGATGGCCTCTCTCATTTTAAGATAATTTACAAGAATCCTGCAGTTAGAGTAGGCGCAAGGCTGTTTTCCCCTGCGCTGGTCCACAGAGCTACTTATCAAATGCCCAAACAGATCACCGTAAATTCCGGCCTCCCGGGTGGCTACAGAGTGTCCTGGCCCCGTGGGACTCTCGGAGGGTCCCTTGGTGAGAGGCCAACCTGCCAGGCGCCTGCCCGCACCGCTCGCTTCGTCTCTCCCCGGCCACCCTTTATCCTCGGCGACGCATCGTGTTTGAATAAAAGGCAGCGCAGGGCTTCACAGAATTTCATTTTAAAGAACACATTTTTGAATTTTGAAAAGAAGGAGGAGGGGGAAAGAGGAGCAGAGAAAAGAAAAAGGTTCCCTTGATAACTTCGGGCTCCTTGGCTCGGGGTATTGGCCGGCTTCCCACCCGGCTCCCCTCCTGACACCCGGTGCTTCCAGACCCCGGCTGCACACACAGGGAGGGGCTCCCTGACTGCTGAACACACACGGAGGGCCGTGCTGTGCGCAGATGGGCCGTGGCCACTCCCTCCACGGGTGCTGCCCACGTCCTCCACAGAGCCCGCTCTCCGGGGCAGGCCTTTGTGCTGGCTTTGGCTTGCCAGTGACCCAGTTCCCATCCCCCGGCCCCTCTCTTGCTCTGCAGAGTAGCCTTGTCCCCACGCCCTGCACAGTCGCGAGAATCGGTGCTGTGGGGGCCTCTGCCCCCTACCATTAACTCCTGAAGCCCCGTCAACTGCGCCCTAAGCTTCCGCCCGGCAGACGGCAAGGCCCCAGTGTGTCACTTTTTTCACCCTGGAGAACCCACGCAGTGTGTGGCCTGCGGAAGCCTCCTGGAGGGGACATCCCCCTCCAACAGACACTGCTGGACCTGGGCTGTCCCTGCCTCTGCTCCCGGCTCCTGGACGGTTCCAGCCGGGCAGGCGCCTGGGTCAGTGGGCAGCACTGAAGATGCCGGTTTAACACACACGGAAGGCGAGCGCGCGCTCTGGCCTCGCTTCCACGGGAGCACAGTCTCCCCGAGGCCAAGCACCCGCACGGAGCTCTTCCTGCGTGGTCGCCCATGATCCCGGCCTTGTCACCATATTTTTCCTTAAACTGGTACGTGGGTGATAATCTGCTCCGCTGACGGTCACACCAGGCTTCTAAACACAGCAGTCTCTGTGCACCTTCTTGTGAGTGGGGGTCTCACAATCGCAGGCCCCAACTCAGGGCCGTGACACAACCGTGATGAAGGAATCTGTCTATGCCAAAGGACGCGCTTAATGAGGGAAAACATTTATACAGTGTTCACTCCAGCCAAATACCACCCCTCCCCACAGTGAATGGAGTGTGGATGCCACCATCACAGAGTTGTAAGAGGGTTCCCAGTCCTACAGGGTTGTCAAGGAGGGCCGGGGGCTGGCGCTGTGGCATGGCAGGTAAAGTTGCTGCCTGCAGTGCTGGCATCCCATGTAGGCTCCGGTTCGAGTCCCAGGTGCTCCACTTCTGATCCAGCTCTCTGCTATGGCCTGGGAAAACAGCAGAAGATGGCCCAGGTCCTTGGGCCCATGCACCCACGTGGGAGACCCGGAAGAAGCTCCTGGCTCCTGGCTTCGGATCAGCCGAGCTCTGGCCAATACGGCCATCTGGGGAGGGAACCAGCCGATGGAAGACCTCTCTCTTTGTCTCATGCTGCCTCTCCTTCTCTCCGTATAACTCTTTCAAATAAATATCTTTAAAAAATATAAAAAATAAAAAAGGAGGGCCAAACAGGGAGCCCCACCCCACCCACCCCAGGGTAACAAGTCCTCCTCTCCCCGCGTGATGGCATCAGAGTGACCTCCTAGAAGCTGGGGTTTTCACCACGACATAGACAGAGCAAGGGCACTGCACAGTGACGCCGTAGAGACCGTGTGGGGAGCAGCGACAAGGGCCCCCCGCCAGGTGGAATCTGAACTCCCGACCACCACTCAGCTGCAAATAGGGAGCCAAACCCTGGACACACGTGAAGGGTGTCTCGGCAAAACACTAGAAGAAGTGAGGACTCACTAAAGGAAAATGTAAGAACTCAAACTAGCGGAAGGAAGAAATTGGGTGGGTAGAAACAGGACGGGAAACAGAGGGCGACATTAATGAATTTGGGCAGAGAAGAATCAACAAGAGAGAGAGAGCAGAGTGGAGACCAAGCACGGGACTGCTGCTGTGGCTAAGTCCAGCACCCGCACCCCCAGTCTGGGAGGACGGGAGGAAGCAGGCAGACTGCAAAAAGCACTCGAAGATCCTGGACAGAAAACACCTAGGCTCGGAACCTGCCGATTCCAGAAGCAGAGAAGACGTCTAAACAAGGGAAACCCAGGGAAAACCAAAACAAGACACACGCAGTCAAGTTCTGGGAGGTAAAGCGAACAAACCAGGAGGATATGAGCAGCGAGAGTGACAGGACTTGTCACACGAAGTGGGGAATCTTGAAAGATTGCTGATAAGAAAGCAAGAAGCCCTTGGCCGGCGCCGCGGCTCACTAGGCTAATCCTCTACCTGCGGTGCCGGCACCCCGGGTTCAAGTCCCTGTTGGGGCGCTGGTTCTGTCCCAGTTGCTCCTCTTCCAGTCCAGCTCTCTGCTGTGGCCTGGGAAGGCAGTGGAGGATGGCCCAAGTGCTTGGGCCCTGCACCCGCATGGGAGACCAGGAGGAAGCACCTGGCTCCTGGCTTCAGATTGGCGCAGCACCAGCCGTAGCGGCCATTTGGGGGTGAACCAACGGAAGGAAGACCTTTCTCTCTGTCTCTTCTCTCTTTCTCTGTCTAACTCTGCCTGTCAAAAAAATAAATAAATAAAAAAAGCAAGAAGCCCAGAAGGCCGGCCTCCACATCCTCCAGGTTCTGAAAGGACAGAACCGTCAGCCTACAATCCCTCCCGTGGGAACTGAGAAAAGCCGTCTTCACATGAAGGGCAGCTAAGAGAGCTTGGTGCCAGCAGCCCATGTGAAGAAAATGACGGAACAAAGTTCTCTACGCAGAAAGAACAAACTTTAGTGATCGCATCCTGGAACAACAAGAAGTAAGAAATAACAGTTACAGGCGCAGCCGCATAAATAGATACAGGGGTCATCCTTCTTGGAGCTTTCGAAACTGCATCTCAGTATTAGAACAAAAAGAGTGATGGTGAGTAGTGCGGTTCACGTGCACTGAGAGGAAATACTCAGTGTGCGTGCAGAAGGGAGAAGTCACTCAGCTGGCAAAGTCACGCCAGTGGACACAAAGTCACGTATGTAAGATACCACAGCAACCGCCAAAAAAGATATGTGAGGTTGGCTGGCGCCGCGGCTCACTAGGCTAGTCCTCCGCCTTGCGGCTCTGGCACCCCAGGTTCTAGTCCCGGTCGGGGCGCCGGATTCTGTCCCGGTTGCCCCTCTTCCAGGCCAGCTCTCCGCTGTGGCCCGGGAGTGCAGTGGACGATGGCCCAAGTGCTTGGGCCCTGCACCCCATGGGAGACCAGGAGAAGCACCTGGCTCCTGCCTTCGGATCAGCGCGGTGCGCCAGCTGCAGCGCGCCAGCCGCGGCGGCCATTGGAGGGTGAACCAACGGCAAAGGAAGACCTTTCTCTCTGTCTCTCTCTCTCACTGTCCACTCTGCCTGTCAAAAAGAAAGAAAGAAAGAAAGAAAGAAAGAAAGAAAGAAAGAAAGAAAGAAAGAAAGAAAGAAAGAAAGAAAGAAAGAAAGACAGGTGAGGAAACACTCAGAGACTCCACAGGGAAGCAAAAATGGAGTTCGAACAATGCCCCCATTACCCATGAGACGTAGAACACAGCACTGAAGTAAACCAGCGATGACAAGCAGGAAACAGACGCGCATCACAGACGGCAGCACACAGCAGTGAGTGCACTAGTGAATGCGCTCAGAAACCCACCAGCGTGAGGTCCCTGTCTTCCGTGACACCAGGGATGGCCCTAGAGCTGAGAAGCGAAATGGGCGAGACATCAGAAGGCTGGTGCGGTGTTTCCACGCGGGTCTAACGAGTCAAGCCCGTAGCAGCAGGGAGCGGAACAGCCACGGTGCTGCAGAGGGGCAACGGGAGGTGAGAGTCAGAAGGGCAATGTTTCCGTTATGCGGGGAACGTGAGTTCTGGAAGCTGCCGAACGGCACGGCCCCTACAGCTGACAGTGCTCTGCTGCCTCCTTGGAACTGCCGGGGGGCGGGCATCCGGCCAGGTGCCCACTGCCAATCAATAACGACGAGAACAGAGGAGACGGAGGAAGTCTGGGGAGGCCACGGGTGGGTCTGTGGCTTTGATGAGATGATGGCTTCACAGATAGATACTTATCTTCCATGTTATACACATTAGCTAGGCACAGCTTTTTACATGTCAAACACATCTCAATAAAATGGCTTCAAACATGCTGAGCTTTGGGGCCAGCACTGTGGCGTAGCAGGTAAAGCTGCCACCTGCAGTGCCAGCATCCCCTATGGGCACTGGTTTGAGTCCCAGCTGCTCCACTTCCAATCCAGCTCTCTGCTGTGGCCTGGGAAAGCAGTGGAAGATGGCCCAAGTCCTTGGGCCCCTGCACCCACGTGGGAGACGCAGAAGAAACTCCTGGCTCCTGGCTCCAGCTCTTGCAGGCAACTGGGGAGTGAACCAGGGGATGGAAGACCTCTCTCTCTCTCCCTCTCTCTCTCTGCCTCTCCTTCTCTCTCTATGTAACTCCAACTTTCAAATAAATAAATAAATAAATATTTTTTAAAAATGCTGACATTTTCACAGAGGATTAAAATAGACATCCCAACTCTGTGATTTTAACTCAGATCAAATAAAACATTGCAAACAGGCTGAAAGTAAACAGATTAAAAAAGATACGTCATGCAAGCATCCACCAAAAGAAACCAAGAAGTGGCTACCAACACCACTTATCCTAGACTTGAGAATGAATAAAATTACCAGGGACAGAGAGGGGCAGCCCCAGTACGTAGATCACTACATACCACGTGTTGATCACCCACAAAAACAGAATCCAACACGCCTGTGCACCAAACTATAGAGCCGCAAAGCACATTAAGCGAAAACACAGAACTGGAAGTAGAAATGTGAGGTCCAAAGCTAAATGGAGTCCAGCAGGCCAAATGGACCAAATCCTGAGCCATAAAGTGTATACCTCACCAAATTTAAGAGTGAAATTGTGTAGTGTGTGGTCGCTGCCCACTCCAAATAAAAATTGTAATCTAATTAGAAATCAGTCAGCAAACAATAACAAGAAAGTCTCCAAACACTTGAAAGCTAATCAAAAGACGTAAACAGCCCATGGATCGAAGAGGAAAACTCAAAGGAAATTTGAAAATACACTAAACTGGGGGCAGCGCTGTGGCGCAGTAAATTAACCCTCCGCCTGCAGCACCAGCATCCCATATGGGTGCCGGTTCAAGTCCCGGCTGCTCCTCTTCCAATCCAGCTCTCTGCTATGGCCTGGGAAAGCAGTGGAAGATGGCCCAAGTGCTTGGGCCCCTGCATCCACGTGGGAGACCCGGAAGAAGCTCCTGGCTCCTGGCTTCAGATCGGCGCAGCTCTGGCTGTTGCAGCCATTTGGGGAGTGAACCTGCGGATGGAAGACCTCTCTCCGTCTCTCTCTCTCACTGTCTGTAACTCTTCCTGTCAAATAAATAAATAAAATCTTTTTTAAAAATACATTAAACTGAATGAAAATGAAAATATATTAAAACAGATAGATATGGCTAAAGCAATGAGATAAGAAAAATATAAATCGCTAAATGCTTATGTTGGAAAACAGGAAACTCACTAAATCAGTAGTCTAAGTGCTAATGTTAAGAAACTAGAAAACCAAGCAGCAAAGTAGCTTATAGTAAGAAGAACAAAGATGAGCAAAAATGAGCGAAATTAAACACAGAAAAACAATAGGGAGACCTCAATGAAGCAAAGAGGTAGTTCTTTGAGAAGATCAATAAAAATGATAAACTTCTAACATAACTGATATGTAAAAGATTATTCCTATTAAAGTATTAATCTGCTAAACAGAACATGGATATCATAGCAGACCCTCCCTGCAGACATTAAAATAATAATGAGGGAGTATCACACTCCACTCCACAGGACAAAAACGACAGCTCAGAGGAAGTAAAACAATTTCTCAAAAATGCAAGCCACCCAGCCCATCCAATAGGAAATAAATCATGTGAGCAGCCCCACGAGTATCAGTGAGATACTTGTGTCTTGAAAAGGCTGCCTCCGGCCCAGATGGCTCCGCTAGAGAGTTCTACCAAAGGGGAAGGAGGCAGCAACACACCACTGTGCAGTGTCTTCTAGACGCAGAAGACAGACTCCTCTCAGTCCATCCTGTGAGGTCAGTGGGGCCTTGACACCAGAACTGGGCCAGGCAGTGCGAGAAAGAGACGCACAGGCCAACATCACGCAGGGGGATGAAGCGCTTTAACAGTATGTGAGTGAAGGGAATCCAGAGGACCAAAAGGCTTTCATTTAAATAGGCATGTATATGAGAGAGAGAGAGAGAGAGAGAGAGAGAGAGATTGATTCAGATGTGAGGCTGACCATGTGAGATTATTCCAGGGATGCAAGCCTAGGTCAACATTTGAACATCACTCAGCGTTACTGCTTCGGGCTGTTTACGTCCGTCCAGCTCCTCTACTGTAGCCTAACACCCGCCCCCCCCCCGACCGTATTTGGAGTTGATTTCTTTGGGAAGTTACTAGGGGGTGAGAGTAGACACCTCGGGGAGCTCCCTCAGCCCTTCCATCCTGGGAGGATGTAGAGAAAGAGGCCACCTATGGACCAGAAAGCAAGCCCTGACCACACGCCGACTGTGCCGGCACCGTGACACTGGCCTTTCCAGGCCTCAGAACCGGGACACACACACTTCTGCTTTTCATGCGAGGCCTAGTCTGCGGTACCTCGTCGTGGTAGCCCAAATGTGCTAAGACAGTAATTCACTACCTTAACAGGCGAAAGAAGAGAGATCGCATATCAACTGATGCAGAAGAAACAGGTGAGCGCGGGCTCAGAACAGCAAGGCCTGGACAGCAGCAGACGTGGCCAAGTGCTTGTGCTGTCGCCACCCACGTGGGAGACCCACACGAAGGTTCTGGCTCCTAGCTTCAGCCTGGCCCAGCCGAGGAGTGAACCAGTGGACGGGTGAATTCTTTCTCTCTCTTTCTCTCTCTCTCTCTGTCACCCCGTCTTCTAAGTCAATCTTTAAAAAAACAGTCAGCAAGAGTATTTGCGAACATGTAAAGATTAGAATTAATCTGGGAAGGCACAGGCCCTAGAAGAGCTAAAACAATGAAGCAAACTGGGAGGAGTCACACCAAAGGACATCGGAGTCACGCTATGGCCGCACTAATCACGACTGCGTGGTATCGACACAGGGCAGACACACAGATCAGCAAAACGGGGCACAGGACCCAGGGTCACCTGTGAGCACCGTTAGCTGGTTTCTGAACAGCGCGACAGCGATGGCCTGGATGAAGACTCGTCTGCTCAACAAAGATGCACAGGAAACCGCATCTCTGTAGGCAAAAGTGAACGCCAACCTAACACCATCTTCTACAAAAAATCAGATCAAATTACAACAGACTTCAAAGCAAATGTAAAACCATAAAATATCCAGGAGAAATATTCTTGGGAGCTAAAGTTTCACCAAGAGTTCTGAGACAGGCTCCCATAAAAGAAGCATCACAATAAGTTGAACTTGAACAAAATTGAGAACTCTACCTGCAAAAGATCCTAGCAAAAGGATAAAAAAGCAAAGCTGCAAACAGGGTGAAAAGATTTGCAAGAATATCCAACAAGGAACTCATACCTAGCATATACAGATGTTCCCTAACTTACCATATACCCAAAAAAAGTCACTGGTTTAAAATACCATGAGTCAAAAATGCATTTAATAGACCTAACCTATCAAATGCTGTAGCTTAGCCCCGCCTACCTAAACACGCACAAAACACTCACATCAGCCCACAGCTGGGAGAGCTGATCTCAGGGTCGGGTGCCGACCATCACCTGTGATTGGCTGCGTCCAGCACACTCCTGGGCACAGAGTCAGTGGACTCCCTGGAGTTCGTGTGACCACGCTCACGGCCACTCTCCAGCTCCCCAGGACCGTGGGCACCAAACAAAGGTGGCCCAGGAGACCAAAACTCAAAGTCTGAGGAGCGGCCTCTGTTGAACGTGTATTGCTTTTGCACCCTTGTAAAGCCGAAAACCTAAGTCAAACCATCTTAAGTCAGGGAATGTCTGCATGAAGGATTCTCAAAACTCAACACCAGAAGAAAAAAAAAAAATTCAAACAGAAAGTGGGCAAAACACACCAGATGCTTGTCACCAGATAGTATACATAGTTGGCACCTGAGCACATGAGGAGACTTTCAGCATAACTAGCCAATAAAAAATGCAAATAGAGACCACAGTGAGATGTCCCTGTGTCCTATCCCAACAGCGAAATAAAAACCAGTGGCGACACCAAAGGCTTCTGGGGGCGTGAGCACAACTCAACTTCCGAAGGCCAGTGCGCGAGACCATTTCCACAACACACAGATGGCAAAACCGTGGCGGTGGAAAGAGATCAGGGGCTTCCAGGAAGACGGACAGGAAGAGGCGAGGGGAGGACAGCTCTGCAAGGGGAGTCTTGGAGGTGAGGGACTTGCTCTGGGTCTGGGTTGTGGAGGTGGCTTTCTGAATCCAATGTGGGGGAAAGAGACAGAGCTCTGACACACACACAGGATGCAATGACAGACTCGACATGCACACATCATGTGACAGTGAACACAACTGACGCACACGTGAAAAAACCAGACCAGACACACACACCAGACACCAGACCGGTCCCTGGCCCGGCGGGAGGTGAGCACGGGAGCAGCTGAGTGAGGGGGCATCGGCCCCACTGTGCTGTCTTTTGTTTTGTTTTGTTTTGTTTGTTTTTGGTTTTTTTTTTTTTGTTTGCTTGTTTGTTTTTTAATTTTACTTAAAAGGCAGTCACAGAGAGGCAGAGAGAGAGAGGCCTTCCATCCGTTGGTTCACTTCTCAGATGGCCGCAATGGCCAGAACTGTGCCAATCTAAAGCCAGGAGCCAGGAGCTTCTTCCAGGTCTCCCACATTGGTGCAGGGGCCCAAGCACTTGGGCCATCTTACTGGTTTCCCAGGCCATAACAGAGAGCTGGATAGGAAGTGGAGCAGCTAGGACTCGAACTGCAGGCACTGCAGGCGGCGGCTTTACCTGCTACACCACAGCGCCAGCCCCTCTGTGCTGTCTTTACCGCCTCCTGCGAATGCGATTCAAAACAACAGAACTGTTCAACTCCTGCAGCTGTTAGTGACGGAAGCAGCACAGCCATGCGGCCCAAACACTCACCGGCTGTGAGAGCCGACAGCGAGGACGTCCATCCCTTCTGCCCCTTGTCCACGCCAGCCCCACACCCAGTGATGGACACACTCAGCAGGCTCTGCCACTGTGTTCCAGAAGACGGTACAGGCAAGACGCACCTTCGTTTGCACACACAAAGGGGGCGTGTTACACTTTAGGTTTCAGAGCCTGCTTTCATCTTCCTCATAAGCTTTCCTTTTATTCAGCTGTGTAAGAAAAGCCCAACTTTGGCCAGCACAGCAGCTCACTAGGCTAATCCTCCGTCTGCGGCGCCGGCACACCAGGTTCTAGTCCCGGTCGGGGCGCCGGATTCTGTCCCGGTTGCCCCTCTTCCAGGCCAGCTCTCTGCTGTGGCCAGGGAGTGCAGTGGAGGATGGCCCAGGTCCTTGGGCCCTGTACCCCATGGGAGACCAGGAGAAGCACCTGGCTCCTGCCTTCGGATCAGCGCAGTGTGCCGGCCGTGGCGGCCATTGGAGGATGAACCAATGGCAAAGGAAGACCTTTCTCTCTGTCTCTCTCTCTCACTGTCCACTCTGCCTGTCAAAAAATAAAAAAAAAAATAAAAAAAAGAAAAGGCCAACTTCACCAGGCTCTTCCCAAGGGCACGAGGGCTGCTCCTGGACTGGTTCTACGTTTTGGTCGGTTCTCTTTTACTGCTGCAAACACAGCAGTGAACAAGCATGGACGTGGACATCGCACACCTTTGCACGACATGCCACTTCATGGGACCACACCAACATTGGGTTTTACCTGATGCTAAGGATTTGCCATTATGCTGTTTGAAGCAGTGTCCTCGGCCTGTGACGTTAGCAGTGCCACCTGCCTCTCTGGCCCACATGGTGTCCCAGAACCCTGTGTTCTGCTGGCACCAGCTGCTGGCCTCTCCGGGCCCAGGCCATCCTTCCTCTCCACCTAAGACCCTTAGAGCTATGGCTTCAACTTCCAACAATTCAAATGCCATTTGGATGCAGACAGGTCTCAGCTGTTATCTGGAGCCCAGCACGCTCATCCAAGCCCAGACCTACCAGCTCGGTGCCCTGAGGACGGACGGCTAAAGCCCTTCAGCCCAGCGTTCACCGAGGCCTCGGGTCCCCTTCAGCACGCCCGCACCCCAGCACTCGGTGAACGCCTCTGCACGGTGACCCGGGACCCCCGAGCTGCACCCTCCGTCCCGACCTGAGCCACGGTATCCACCTAAACACAACCTGCAAAGCCTTCAACAGGCCGTGCCTCCTGCTTCACTCCCTCCCCACCCAGTGTGGAAGTCAGCTTTGTAAGACACACGAGCACACGGGGTCGAATCACTACTCCACGCAAAATCCCACCTGGTTCCTCACTACGCCACGCGCCCACACCCCTGCCACTTTCTCCCCTTGTCTTAGTCCCCACGGTGGGCGTAACCAAACGGCACAGACTGGGTGTCTCTCCCCTTGTCTTAGTCCCCACGGTGGGCGTAACCAAACGGCACAGACTGGGTGTCTCTCCCCTTGTCTTAGTCCCCACGGTGGCCGTCACCAAACGGCACAGACTGGGTGTTTCTCCCCTTGTCTCAGTCCCCACGGTGGGCATAACCAAACGGCACAGACTGGGTGTCTCTCCCCTTGTCTTAGTCCCTACGGTGGCCGTAACCAAACGGCACAGACTGGGTGGCTTCAACAGCAGTGACCGCCCTGTCTCAGAGGCGAAGGCCAGGAGGTTCCACATCGAGGCCGTGCCCCCTCCGCGGCGCATGGGTAGACACCTTCCCGCCTCCTCCCGCTCTGGTGTGGCTGCGAGCCCTGGTGCTCCCTGGCTGGCAGGTGCATCCCACAGCTTCTTCATCGCGCGGCCTTCATCATGGATCCAGGGTCTCTGCCCAACGTCCTTCTCGCGAGCTCACCAGGCATGGGGTTAGATCTCTCCAATGCCCAGATGACCTCGTCTTGACTGGATTACACCGCAGAGATCCTGAAGCTACTACAGGTGCCCTGGGCACCCCGCAGCCTCCCCCTGGAAGGGTCTCTGCCCTCCTCCCGTTCTCCACGCGGCTGCTCCTTGCCGCCCACTGACAGCCTCAGCCTAGGCCTCTTGCTGGTCCCTGTCACGGAAACCACGGTGCCCTACCGGGATTTGCGTTTCTCTGCCACTGCCTCTGTGTCCACCTGTCTGCAACAGCACCCACAGAACGGCAGCCTGGACAGGGGAATGCTGGTGAGCTCGGGGCCCAGCAGGGCAGCCGGCAGCACCCGCGGCCCCTGAGCCCCCAGGAAGTGGGGGAGCGGGACAGAAGAGCTGATGTTTGAACGCTGATTCTGTTCGCTTGCTGCGAATTTCCATCTCGGCGGCCAGGCGTGACCAGTGGCTCCTGCGTAGTGGGCACTGACATGCAGGGCCTCCACACGGGGTCTGTGGCCCCCAGCACACAGTTAGACACACAGTTCTGGTCCGCTGAGCTACGCCGATGCAGGGCCGTGCCACCTCGCTTGTATCCGCTTCCCTGGCACTGCAGGAGCGGATCTTCCCACGCACGCATTGACCACCGGAGCTGCTGCTTCCTGCTCAGCTCCTCCTTGCTGTGAGCTTCTCAGGACAGCAGAAATTCAGCCTGCGATTAGCAGATGGGAGGGAAATGCGCGGATCATCCCCCTCCATGCGGAAGTTCTGAATTAGCACATAGTCAGTGTGCCACTCTGTTCCTTTGTGGTTCCTGAGTAGAAAGTCTTCCAATTTAACGAGAGACAGAGACTTTACTTCTCACCCAACAGCTTTCAGAAGAAAAGAGATCTCATCCAGAGGCTGGTATTCCTACTGGCGCCCTAACATTCCTTTTTCAAAGAGATTAAATCTCCACAGACCAAATGGCCGGCAACAACTCCTAGAAGAGAGACCAGGAAGCTTTTGCGTATGGAGGAAAATCCCTTCCCCACCGGGTTGCGATGTCGCTGTGGGTTGACAGGCTGGATTTCTGACTAGGAAGGAGCTTTCGCTTCCGAAACCTGGGCACAGGTACCATTGCTGCAGGTGTGGCCCGAAGCAGGTGCCAACGGCCGGCTGCTCATGTTGCCAGACCCCACCCCGGGGACAGCCTGGCATCGAGACCGCTTTGGGGGCAAGGCACACCCGGAGCCGCCCTCCTCTGTTTTAAGATCTCTTCAGGGGAGGGGGATTCTTACCACAGCCCCGAGGTCCTGCCCAAACGCACACACTAGAACAGCCGGCCCAGTGCGCCAGCAAGGTGCAGAGAAAGGGCCCTGGACAGAGGACAGCCTGGGGGTGCCTCCCTCTGGGCCCCCGAGCACCCCTACAGGTGGAGCCAAGCTCTGGTGGGGGGGGGCTCACGTCCTCAGCAAAGCCCGGGTGCCTTGTGTGGCTCAGCCACTGGGCTTCAAATGAGTGATTTTTCACTGTGGTTTAATAAGATTTCCTACCACTGACACCTGATAGGCACTGCCCATGCTAGTGGCTGATCCACAATCTGAACAATTCGTTGTTGACTGTAACAAAACTCTACCAATTTCAGAATGACAATTTCTACTCATGCTGAACTGCAGACAGACAAATACAGACACCCTCTTGATGGAAAGAAATCAGGAAGTACTTGATGCACGCTCGTGGCTCGTGGAGGTCTGACCCACACCTAACGCTCTTCTTAACACAGCTTCTCCAAGGGAAAAGAGTGAGGCGGGTGAGGGGCTTCCGGGCCCCCAGCTGACAGCTCCCTCCTGGGTTTCCCTCCCCCACAGGTCCACCTGGCCTGCCTTTTACATGGGGATTTCTGAATTTAGATTTCATCACATCAAAATGAAAAAATCAGATTCTGTTACCAAAAAAGTGAATTAGGAAAATGTTTCTGGCTGGCAAAGTCTCTACTTCTTAAAGAGAAACGCCATGATCAGGGCTGTAACATTGTAATCGCTTCCTTCAACATGAGCAGGCGTGCACCTGCGGAACCTCCTCCTTAGGAAGCAGCCCTCCCCGGATGGCCACTCTGCTAACGGCTTGGCTGTGTCCGAGTTCATGTCCCTGCACTGGTACTTGTTACACCCAACAGGAGTTAGTGTTGCACTAAAAACCAAGCAAGGCGTTCCTCCGCCACCACCTCCCCCTGCAGAGAAAGGAGGGCGACGCAGAGGGGGGCCCCCAAGAAGGGATCCCCTTGGACTCAGGTCTCCCAGGACCACTTTTAATACCCAGATTGGAGGAAGAAGAGAGAACACCTAGAATGAACACCTGTAAGAAACACATGAGGAATAGCGCTAAGGAAAGACAAACGCTAGGGCCCCTCTGTGGCGCACGGAGCCGGCCCCTCCAACACTGCCCGAGAGCTGACCATGCAAGCCTGGTGCGGAGCAGGCCCCGAAGGGGAGACCATGGCCATCTACACACACACACACACACACACACAGGCACACACAGGCACACACACTCACATATACTCTCACACACTCACACATTCTCACACACTCACGTATACTCTCACACACTCACTCATACACACACTCACACAGTCATACACACTCACATATACTCTCCCACACTGTCATACACACTCACACACATGCACACACTTACACACACTCATACACAATCACATGTTCTCACACTCACATATACTCTCACACATATACTCTCACACTCACACACACTCATACACACACCCTCACACACTCACACACTCACACATGCACACACAGTCATACACACACATACACACTCTCACATATACACATATTCACATATACACTCACACACTCTAACATACACACACTCATACTCACACACTCACTTATACACGCTCACACACTCTCACACTCATACACACTCTCACATACTCACACACATATTCACACACTCATACACACTCACATACTCGCATATACACTCATACTCACACACACAAAACATACTTATACACACTTATACCCACACTCATACATTCATTCACACACTCATACTCTCACACACATACAACATTCTTGTGCACACTCATATACATTTAAACACACTCGTACATTCACTCACACTCATATTCACACACACAACATACTTATACACACTCGTATACACACTTATACACACACACACTTGAACATTCACTCACATTCGAGCAGTTACAGAATCACACACACCCATAGACTTACACTCAAATACAACCACACAGTCACACACACTGACACACACTCAGGCACACACTCCCTCTGTGCCATGTCGCCCCCACACAGTCACCACCACACATCGTTCACCTGAAAGCCGGCAGTGGGTGCCTGACCTTAGGAAGCCCAGCAGCTGGGGAGCACCAGGGGAGACCTCCCCGGAGGCCTAGACACAAACAGCTGCCCCAAACCTACAGGCGATAAACCAAGGGACGGAGAAGGAACTTCTCAAGGGTGCGCCAGCCGGCCCCTCTCGAGGCCAACACTAAGCCCAAGGCCTCCTGCGGCCAGTCTGGTGGCTGCTCCATCACAGCACACGGCGTCCGTGCTAATGGAAAACAGAAATATTCGGGAGGCCCTGGGAGGGTCTTATTTCTTGGATGGGAAGTGAGGACTTGACGTTCTTTAGGCCCGCTGGTCAGCTCCAGACAAGCACAGTAAATAATGAAGTGGGAACAGGGACTGGGGAAAATCTAGGGGCAGAAAAAAAGGACCTCTTAAAAACAACACATTAGATTTCAAAGCACTAAGAATTGTTATTTTCCTTTCATATCCCTGGCTCCTTCATGGATGCCGGGTCCCGTTCAAATGTTAGTTTTACTGGAGTGTTTTATTGCGGCCAAATTAACACCCAGACTGGAGTTAATGCTCATCTTTGTTCAGCAAATGCAGACTCCCAGACCTCAGCGAGGTGTTGAACACATGTTAACACTCAAGGACACTTCACACCAGAAAAATGCACCAGTTTACCAAAAAGCAGGGGCGCCAAACCATGCACCTCATCCACACAGGCGCCTGGAGGCTACTGCCTCATCCCCAGTGCGAGCTGGGGATGAGCACGCGTGGGTCTTGCAAAGCACCACCACGTCCTGGCACACCATGGCACTGCAGGAGGATGGTGTCACCACACACACACACACTGCAGGAGGACGGTGTCACCACACACACACACACTGCAGGAGGATGGTGTTACCACACACCATGGCACTGCAGTGGACGGTGTCACCACACACCATGGCACTGCAGGAGGATGGTGTCACCACACACACACACTGCAGGATGATGGTGTCACCACACACCATGGCACTGCAGGAGGACAGTGTCACCACACACACACACACTGCAGGAGGACGGTGTCACCACACACACACACACACACTGCAGGAGGACGGTGTCACCACACACCATGGCACTGCAGTGGACGGTGTCACCACACACCATGGCACTGCAGTGGACGGTGTCACCACACACCATGGCACTGCAGGAGAACGGTGTCACCACACACACACACACTGCAGGAGGACGGTGTCACCACACACCATGGCACTGCAGGACAACACAGTGTCACCACACACCACACACTGCAGGAGGATGGTGTCACCGCACACACACACTGCAGGATAGGACAGTGTCACCACACACACACACTGCAGTGGACAGTGTCACCACACCACACACTCAGGACAGGACAGTGTCCCCACACACCACACACTCAGGACAGCACAGTGTCACCACACCACACACTCAGGACAGCACAGTGTCACCACACCACACACTCAGGGCAGCACAGTGTCACCACACACACACTGCAGGACAGGACAGTGTCACTACACACACACACTGCAGTGGACAGTGTCACCACACACCACACACTCAGGGCAGGGCAGTGTCACCACACACTCAGGGCAGGACGGTGTCACCACACACACACTGCAGGAGGAAGGCGGGTGTCTCTGATCGATACCCAAGAGCTCCAACAGTGCTACCTCTCTCTGTACTTAGCCCCGAGGCGGGAAGCGTGACATAAATCTTCTTCCCTGTGGGTTGTCACCGCACAGGCGTTCTGGGGCCTTCCACCGAGGCCTGGGAACACGGCATGCCAAGCCACAACATGGCTGAATGTGGGCTCTATTTCATCTTGGCAGAGGAGTGGATTCCGCACACAAATTAACATTGTTTCATCTCATCCCGACACCGTAATGTCTTCTCCATACACCTGTTCTGACATTTTCATGAAATCATTGCATCCCAATCAACCGAGTGGGGAATTAGCAGCGTTACCAGCATTCTGAAAACTGTGGCTTATTGTTCGAATCTGAATATCCCGTCCCCATATGCTGCCTTGGAAGATAAATTCAAGGTCCAACAGCCTGCAGATTTAAAAGTTGACCATACGCGGGTTTGAGTTCAGAATCCCTCTATGTCCAGATACGCCAGGCAGTGCAGTGGGTCACTTTTAAAGTGAATCGAATTTAGGACTTTCCTAGAAAATGAACCCCACTTTTTTCATGCGAGAGCATTTTAAAATTTAATAAACAACCTCTGCGTTGTCATTGCTGAAATTTCAAATCATCCTTGTTACTGTTGCGATTCAGGTCAACGCTGATCTCTTTGCTATCTGACGCACTTCCTTCCATTCCCCATACAACAGATTCAAGTGCGATGACCTCACTGTTGACTTCCACTTCCCGCAGGACGCCAAGTGCAGATGCTGCTCACGTTGAAGGTGCTGACTGAGGGGCGGGGCGTCCACTCCAATCCGTTGACTCCCAGATCGTAGCCTCAGAAAGCCCATGCGAGAGAAAACCGCTCTCGTGACTTTTGTTCTATTTCTAATCGTTGCTAAAATGAATTTGCCAATTTCTCATATTTTTATCAGTGTCATTCTGTGATGCGAGAAACGCTCACCTAATCATCTGCGTGTGGTGAGTGAGCGTCTAGCAGGGCTCCGGCTGGATGGGTTTGTGTGTGTGCAACAGCTCTGCCAGGGACAGGACAGCGCAGAAAATCCTCAAACTGCAGCGCCCCCTAGGCGTGTCGTGGGGGAAACGCCCATGATTTGCTGATACAGAAAAATGTAAAGCAAACCCGGAAATGCTTCTCACTCCTGAAGAATGGAAAGAATATTCAGTTTGCCAGTGGGGAAAACGTGCAAACATTGGAAGCTGGCGCTGCTCTGGCTAAAACGCCTGATTACTCCCACTTTCTCCTTATCCTGCTCAAATACTTCTCACCCCACCGGAGCTCAGCCAATGCTGTTCGTTTCTATTACCTCCTCCAGACAAAACTAATAATCAATAACCTTTCATGCATCCATTTCATTAAACTACTATAATACACATGACTTGTAGATTTAGGGGCCCATCTCAATTCCTCACCCTCTCCATTCCCAAAATGTAAGCTGTGAAGTCCACATGAGATAGCATGCTAGAATTTTCAACTCTCCAGTCGGGAGTACACAGAAAGCCTGTAAAATTAACAAGGTTTCCAGCGGCCAAACATCATGTCCCCTGACTTCCAAATGGTCTCCCAACTTATACACCACACAGGTGGAACAATTATCCTATCTATCTATCTAAATAGCTAGCTAGCTATCTAAATAGCTATCATCTGTCATCAATTTATCTATCATCTATCTATTCATCATCTATCATCTATCCATCATGTACCCATCATCTTTCATCTGTCATCCATCATGTATCTATCTATCTATCCATCAGCTATCAATTATCCATCATCGATCAATCTATCATCTGCCTGTCACCTATCAATCTATCCATCACCTATCAATCATCTGTCACCTATCAATCTATCCATCATCTATCAATCTATCATGTCACCTATCAATCTATCCATCATCGATCAATCTATCATCTGTCACCTATCAATCTATCCACCATCTCTCTCTCTCTCTCTTGCTCTCTCTCCAGATCAATTCAACAAGCAGGGACACCCAGGTCTGGGTTACAGAGAGCCTGTGTCCAGGAGCAGCTGGGCATCGTGAGCCGCTCACAGACCACAGCAGCAGTGGGGCCGGGTGAGCCAGTGACCGGGCTCGGGGGCACGGGCTGGCCTGAGCCAGTGACCCAGCACGGCCGCCTTGTGGGATGCGAGGCCGTGGAAGGACACTGGCGGGACGGCCACTCAGGCTGTGGCTTCTCTGGAAACCGGCGCTGACCCTTCACTCAGATTCCTCTCCGGGTGCTGTTCCTGGGCCAGGAGCAGACGTGGGTGCCACCTCCCAGCCCACGTGTGGGCAGGCTCGCCCAGAGCTATCTGGAACTGTTAGAGGTGAGCCCGCGCGAAGTCCCTGCACCAGGGAGATAAGTGCCCGCGGCTCCTTGCGCTAAATGCACAGAGCTGAACTGCGATTGAAAACTTCATGATGCGAAGACTGAAAATCACAAGGAGGAGGCAGGCAGCGTTTAATCTTCTGTTGGATGACAATTCAAGATAGACCGATAGAGATACCTGCCGCCCGATAAACCAGTCAATAGTGCAGATGGCAGATACCGCGGGAAACAGACACCAGCCGCCCGCTGCTCGCTCGGGAAGCCCGGCCCCGTGACTGCCCAATCCCGCCGTCACGCAGTGGCTGGGGGAGCACCCAAGTCCTCCCCCGTACACCGTTCCAACCGGCACTTCTGGTCGCGCAAGGTAACCTCCCCGAGAAATGGGGGTGGGCTGCCATCTCTGAGAGAAGTCGCGACTTGAAGAAGACGCACATTTTTAGGTGGAGATGTTGCTGGTCAGTCTGTGCTTGCGTTTCCTAGGTTTTTTTTTCTCCTAAAACACCAACCGCAACACACAAATGGAAAAACCAGATAAACCACTGGTTCTGGCCCAATGAGTGAAATGCATAGCCTGCAATGAATAAAATGAGACAAGCTGGTGCCTGGAGTTTTGCACTGTGTGTGTGTCTGTGTGTCTACGTGTGTGTGCATGTGTGTCTGTGTGCCTGTGCGTGTCTCTCTATGTGTGTGTCTGTGTGTCTGTGTGTGCATGCATCTGTGTACATGTGTGAGCGTGTGTATACGTGTGCGTGTGTGCATGTGTCTCTGCATCTGCATAGTGAGTCTGTGCACGTGTGTATGTGTGTGTGAACCCACTACGCATATCTAACAGTTCTTAGTAGGCACGTATTGCTGCCCTTACGTGGAGGAGATCGGGGAGGCTATCTCTGACCCTGGTTGTCTTAATGGATTTTATTTATTAAATAATTCACCAGCATCTCTTCTGGGAAAAATGTCCAATTGTAAGAAAGCCAAGAGCGACCAATGTTTATAGAAAGGAGAGTCCGTGACATAGCTTTGCTCTATATCCTTTATTAGGTAAAACTGTCACACTGCAGACTGTTCGTTTAATTTCCCTTTCTTGTGGCTCTTCTGTTTCGCCCTAAATGCCAGTGTTTGCCGGGGAGCACCGCTGGTTTCTCTCGGCGCTCCTTGCGGCATGCCTCCACCTGCTGGAAAGAATCGGGCATTTGCTCACCAGGTACTCAGGAACACCTATGTTCATAACACAGAAGAAAAGAGAAATTATAAATACACAGAACAGAGGTTTACTTATACACAGCACACGCGAATTGAATATTGTGCATCAACCCACCACAAAATTGTGCAATCAAGGTATCTAAAATATAGTTTGGAATGAAAATAACTTCATTTTAGGGAAAACAGTTTACGTTGGTGCAAGTGATCCAGCGTATTTATCAAGACACAGTCAATTAAAGGTGAAATGTAAATCGTGGCATTAGACCACTGGGTGTTAACAAACATCGCGCTCTCCCCAGCTGCAGTGGCCGTTCCCGTCCGTGCTGGGAGGGGTGCTGACGCCGGCCGCCTGTGCCCGTCTCGCCCCGAGGTGCTCCCCAGCGCCGTGCAGGTGCATGGCACACGGAAACACCACACATTCATATCATTTACCTGGCAGATCAGGAGCCATTACCGGCTGCTGTATAAATTCATATTTTGTCACTCTTTAAAAAAGTGGATTATTACTGACCCAATAGACCATAGCAGTTCCGAAGAAGCCATTACCGTGTGTTGTGTAAATCCTTCCTGGTGCGTGTTTTATTGACCCGGTGGAGCCATCAGGGCCCCTCGTGTCAATCCAGCTGCCATGCGTGTGCACCAAAAGCACATGCCCCAAACACCACGGAAACGGAGGCCGAGGCGAAACCACCGCCTTCCTGTCCACTAAGCCACGCACAAGAGTGGGTGCTTCCACCGCAGTGCCGTCCTCGCACTTCCAGGATCTCGGAAGAGGTTGGGATTTTGAAATGTGCAGAGGGCAGGAGTCATGGAGAACGCGGAAGATGGCGGAATTCGAGCTGACCAGCTTCCTGTACCTCGGGCTTCCTGGAAATCTGATGAGATTCTTATGACATTGACTACGCACTTGTGTGTTTTTCCACGTCTGTCCTCTTCTTACAGTTTTGTAAACAGGCTTCGGAGTATCTGGCTGAGAGAACTCAGTTATCTGTACCTCCAGCAAAAATACAATAGGCCCAGAGGCCTCCTGCTTAGGGCGAGCCCTCCGTCCCAGTGCTGGAGAGGCCACGCGGCGGGGCCATCCTGTCCACCAGGCACAGACCAGCGGGTTTGGGATGACAACCCAGCTGTTGGCCGTTCTGCCTCCTGACGTTGCCAGAACTATGCAAACCAGGGTGCCTTCCCACGCTCAGACAGGACCTGCTCTGGAGATGGCACTATGAACAACACACAGAGGCGGCGTGGCCGGGAGGAGGCCGGCGTGGCCGGGAGGAGGCGGGCTCACCATCATCGGGCTCACGCCTTCCCCGCAGGCTGGGAGCAGGCAGGTGCAGGGTATTGAAGCTCAGGAGAAAATGTGAATGCAATGATGGCCTCCAAGCACACAGACAGCAAAACCCAGCTGATTAAAGAGACCAACAGTTCCTCAAGGGACGGAAGAAAGAGAGAGAGTGGGAGAGGGGCGATTCAGTGCCTGTATTCTTTTCCCTGTGAAAAAGTGGAGACGCACATTTTGTGTTACTTCCATCTGTAATCGTGGTAATCACTAACCTGCGAGCCTGAAGCTCGTGGGCTATGAGATGCAGAAGCTCAGACCCAGAGCAGTCAGCGAGCTGGATTGTCGCCTCTTTCCCACATCCGCTCGATGGGTACAGTGAAGAGCCACGAATTTATAACGGTCACCAGGCACTTCTCTTGGAAAAGCATCGCTTAGTTTCATCTTGCAAATACATGTGAACCGCTGCTTGGCGCCACGTGTGTGCTCCAGAGAGGAGCACGGCGCGCCGCCTTCCTAACGCCTGGAATGAAGCATGAGCGAGCTCTCCCAGGAGCCGTGCGTGACGAATCGCGAGCGAGTGGTCCTCCGCCATCCTCCGGGGAGAATTCATCGGAACTCACCCCAGGTTGCTGCCTCTCCACCCCGGAGGTCTCCAGTGGCTGCCGCGAGAACAGAGCCGTATCACCGGAGCAGCGATCCCGGCTGGCAGCCGCCACAGAGCAGCTGAATGCAGGTGACCGTGCCCCTCGTAACGGAATCCCAGCCTCCCTGGCACCCACAGGGCCCGTCCACGGCTGGAAACCCGGGTCCTCCCCGTGCTGAACCCTTGAGAGGACGCGGAGGTGGAGGAGGGACAGGACACTGGCTTGCTGCAGCTCTGACCATGAACTTGAGGACGTGAACTTGAACGTGAGGGCACACACACACACACACACACACGCACACTGTGCACGCAGAGACTTACACACCAGTGACTGCCCCTTGCCAACGGGACCCCTACACAGACTGCTCTGGAATGGAAGGCACTCTGGTTTGGGAAGTCTGCCAGGCCAGGGCAGGCTGAGGTGCCGCGGCCCGTGCGGCACCACCTCCCAGGAGACCCCAGGCCCACGGTGGTCACAGCCGCCGAGGGCTCCGCACTCGCCAGGGACATACACATCCACCGTTTACCGCCAGAAAAACAAAGATCCCACTCTGCTCCCCAAAGAAGGAGGGAACGGAAGTTCCTCCTGGAACGCGAGGAGGAGGATTCTCGTTAAGTACCCCGCCATTTCCCTGCTGTCACTCACGCTCTGGTCCAGCCCGGTACAAAGAAATCGGCACTCAGTCACCAGCAAGCATTTCCACGTGTGGCAAACGCGATCCTAGTGGCACACAAGACAGCTCGATAAAGGAGTCACAGACCCGTCAGAAATGCCGGGTCCTGGAGGCAGCTCCTCAGAACCCGTGTTTCAGGGAGTCGTGCCCGGAGCGCCCCGTGCAGCACACACCACCGCCCCGCACACTACACGTGTGTGCAGCACGACGAACCACAGGCCCAGGGCTGCTCTAATTACAGGGCGATGGCGCACGTAACAAATGCCTGGGCCCCCGCGATGGCGCACGTAACAAATGCCTGGGCCCCCGGGCCCGGCACGCTGGGCTCACACCTCCCTGCATGTTACCAAGCTCACCCGTGATTTCCAAGTGTCAAGACGTCCACCCCAACATGCCTGTGATTTTCACGCCGAGCCAGAGAGCACATCTCTCGGGAGTGGGTGCCGCCACGCTGGTCAGGGTCTCCATTTTTACAGCCGCTGCATGCCAGGCACAAAGGGTGAACCTGATCGCCAGGGACAGCCTCTGGTCGGGGAGAAGCACCACAGCCGCTCTGCTGTCTCTAGACCCCTGTGCACCCTGCGAGAGCCGTGGCGCTGGGCGTCGCTCACCCACACTGCACACACCCATACTCACAGAAGTGCCCCTGTCAACCCCGACCCTGACAGCGCATCCAAGGCAGGGGGCCTCCCCTGGGGGACCCCCTTACCTGGCCGGTGAGCACACAGACAGGGCACACAGACAGAGCAAGAAGGGCCTCTAATTCTCCATACAACTTCACTCAGCTCCCGATACATTCTGCATGAACATAGAGGATTCGGTCGTGGGCATTATGCTGCAGGTTTATTTATGGCGACACGGGGATCAGTGGGGTGGGGGAAAGCTCTTACACTCGCCCCGTGCGAGGCAAAGGGATCTTGGTCCATTCTGAGGTTGGTGGGATTTTTAGGGACATGGAGAAGCAGACGGACAAGCAGCTCAAGTGGGAATGGAGATGGGGTGGGGTCTCCTGAGAAGTTGGTGGCTCTGGGCCCCACGAGCAGGCATGGGTTGGAGGACACCTGTTCCCCACGGGCAGGTGTGGGTTGGAGGACACCTGTTCCCCATGGCAGGTGCGGGTTGGAGGGCGCCTGTTCCCCATGGCAGGCATGGGTTGGAGGGCGCCTGTTCCCCATGGCAGGCGCGGGTTGGAGGGCGCCTGTTCCCCATGGCAGGCATGGGTTGGAGGGCGCCTGTTCCCCATGGCAGGCACGGGTTGGAGGACACCTGTTCCCCATGGCAGGCACGGGTTGGAGGGTGCCTGTTCCCCATGGCAGGCACAGGTTGGAGGGCGCCTGTTCCCCATGGCAGGCATGGGTTGGAGGGCGCCTGTTCCCCATGGCAGGCATGGGTTGGAGGGCGCCTGTTCCCCATGGCAGGCATGGGTTGGAGGGCGCCTGTTCCCCACGGCAGGCACGGGTTGGAGGACGCCTGTTCCCATGGCAGGCTGGGTTGGAGGACGCCTGTTCCCCATGGCAGGCACGGGTTGGAGGATGCTGTTCCCCATGGCAGGCACTGGTTGGAGGGCGCCTGTTCCCCACGGGCAGGCATGGGTTGGAGGACGCCTGTTCCCCATGGCAGGCATGGGTTGGAGGGCGCCTGTTCCCCATGGCAGGCATGGGTTGGAGGGCGCCTGTTCCCCATGGCAGGCATGGGTTGGAGGATGCCTGTTCCCCATGGCAGGCACAGGTTGGAGGGTGCCTGTTCCCCATGGCAGGCATGGGTTGGAGGGCGCCTGTTCCCCATGGCAGGCATGGGTTGGAGGGCGCCTGTTCCCCATGGCAGGCACGGGTTGGAGGACGCCTGTTCCCATGGCAGGCACGGGTTGGAGGACACCTGTTCCCATGGCAGGCACGGGTTGGAGGGCGCCTGTTCCCATGGCAGGCACGGGTTGGAGGGCGCCTGTTCCCCATGGCAGGCACGGGTTGGAGGGCGCCTGTTCCCCATGGCAGGCACGGGTTGGAGGGCGCCTGTTCCCATGGCCGTTCTGCCGAGACAGGATTTAGAAGTGGAACAAACATGCTGTGAGGCATTGTTGCAAGCAAACATCTGCAGGACAGCAACCCCGGAGATCCAGCTCTCCCTGCTTCCCTGAGCGCCATCCAGCAACAATGTGCCTGCTTCAAACCAGAGAGGATGGAAACCATGCAGCCAGGACAGGGGAGAGGGGCTGGGCGCAGCCACGCCCCCGGCCGGCTCTGGCCGGCACCCAGCCTCCGGACCGAACGCTCCTGGACAGTCTTCTCTGCAGGGCTCCCAACAGTGTCACCCACTTTACTGCAGATCCTGACGCCGCGTCTCCTTCTCCCTGAGCAAAGGGTGCAATTTACGTCTCCGCTCCAATTTCCAGTGATCCCTCCCCCCCTAGGCTGAACCCCTAACCCATCTTAAACACGCCGCCACCGCCATCCCCCCATGAAGAGAAGGGCTCCCTGTTTCTCCAGCTGCCTCCCCCTGCCCCCAGAGTGAACTCGAAGCAGGGGCGCCCTCGTGCCGGCTGACCCGCCTGCTGTGAGCCATTGTCTATAGAGAGCAGGAGAATCCGAGAGCTTTTGTGCAGGAGGAAAGAGAAGACAGATATTGTGACGTTGGATCCTCCTTTCTTCTCCTTTTTTTCCTTTTTTTCCCTGGATCCAACAGCTGCTACCCCTTACAACTGGTGATGGATCTCGGAGGAGTGTATCTGTCTCACAATTAGTATCTGCATCACCACAGGCAGCTAATAGCCGACTTGCCATCCTACCTGGTTTAACCAGAGCAGCCCTGATGTATGGGGTCCGATGTCCCTGGCCAGGTCCTCCTTGGGGAGGGCCACGCTGTGGGGGTGCTGGCCAGGATGCTCTCCAGTGGCCGGGCTACCCGCATGTCAGGAGAGCACCCAGGGCGCGGCCCCGGCCCCCCATCCCCCGACTTCAGCACAGACCCCCTGCACTGTGAGGCCAAGATGAGTTCCAAGCTTCACATGCATCCGACCTAAGTGCCAGCAGCCTTTGGTGGGGAGGCTGTTGTCAGTGGTGCCCAATTCCATCCCATACGGGCACCAGTTTGAGTCCCAGTGGCTCCACTTCCAATCCAGCTCCCTGCTATGGCCCAGGAAAGCCGTAGAAGATGGCCCAGGTGCTTGGGTCCCTGCACCCACGTGGAAGACCCTAAGGAAACTCCTGGATTCGACCTAGCACAGCCCAGCCATTGGGGTCACTGGGGGAGTGACCCAGCTGATGGAAGATTCTCGGGTCTCCCCCTCTCTGTAGCTCTGCCTTTCAAATAAACAAACAAATCTGCAGAAGAAAAAGAAGGAGGAGGAGGAGAATAAAGCCCTGCAAAGCCCACGGGGAAAGCTGCAGCTCCCGTGGCTGCAGGAGAGGCCCGGCTGCCCTGGGCCTGCATCACAGACATGTCTACGTGGAGAGGAGCTGGGGGCGGGGACTGGAGCAGACCCCGTGCCAGCCCCGCCCTCAGCAGGCGGAGCCTCCTGATCTCCCTGTGACTCCAGTCTGGAAAGCAGAGGCCGGTGGCACCGCCACTCATTCTCCATTTCCTGCAGTACTGACAAACAAAGCAGAAAAAGAACGGAGAGAGGGAGGGAGGGGGAACCTCATCCTAACAGGATTTTCACATCCAGCGTTAATCTTTAATGCTTACCTGTGAAGAACAAGCAAGTGTGTCCCCCTGGAAGAAGGCTCGGCTCTGCCGTGTCTGCTCATGCTGGAAAATTCAGAGCCAAGCCACTAAGAGGAATGAGGGAGCTGGAGCGAGAGCCCCGGAGGGCTGGGGCCAGCTCCGATCCTGCAGCTCCCAGCAGAGCGGGCCCGTGCGTCCCGCCAGCTTCACGCCCACACGTGGCACCAGCCATGCTCAAGTGCGTGAGTGTGGCCCCAGAAGCGGTTTGGGGGCTCTGGGATTCACTGGAGCCTGGGTTCTTCCCAGGCACGCCCAGCTCCTGTGGGAAGGGCTCCCTGCAGTCTCCCACTCAACGCCTGCGTCAGCCCGAGCGACTCCACTTCTCCCCAGCCTCAGCCTCGCCGAGAGGGCCCAGCTCCCTGGGCAAGGTCGCCGTGCCAGCCTGCGCTCTGTCCTGCATTGAAGGTCGCACACACTCAGCTCCTGCTACAGGTCAACGCCGGCTGACCAGAGAGCTGTGCAAGGGCCCTGCACACGCCTTAGACCGAAGAACATTCTAGATGGAGCAGCCGCACAAGTCTGTACGAGCAAGTGTCAAAAATGTGGCACATACAATTAAAGCCACTGGGGACCGGCAGACAGGCAGTTCAACCAGGAAGAGGAAACACGTAAGAACGGGGCAGGGCCAGGGAGGCCTCAGGACCACAGGTGAGATCAGGAGCTCCAGGTGCCACACAGGCCGGCCCTGGACACTCGAGGGACTTAGTGTGCCCACCCTGGCATCCCTGGCATCACGGGAACCAACCACTGCCTCTTCTCCATGATGAAAACGCCACAGAGAACTCCAACGTAAGCAAAAAGCAGCAAGCAGCGTGAGTCTGGTTCCGCCGAGTTTACGTGTGATATAAATTCAGTGATTCGTCAGCCCCCGCGCCCCCCGCCTGCATCAACCCCACCGAGCCAGCGTGGTGGCCCAGGCACCACCGAGAAGCAAACATAACACCCAAGATCTCCCTGCTCCGTGAATCGGCGCAGAATTGGGTCTGCATCTCCAAATTCTGTATTCTTTTTACAGCATCATTCCATGTGTAAGCTGGTCTTCAGTCAACATTCTGGATGGTTTCTCTGGAGCAGTGACTTAGGCGCACCTGCTGGGAAGCAGCGGCTACCCCAGGCACCCCCCACTCTTCCTCCCTTTCACCTCTGCCCCCAGCTTGAGGTAAGTAATGCTGTTGCTGTCTTACGGATGACGGATGTGAGGTTCAGAGTTTTTGGCAAAGCACTCAGAGTTGCATAGCCAAGAAAGAGCAAGAATTCAAAAGCGAGCTTGCTTGCAATCAGAGCCCAAACTCTCTCCCCTGTCCTAAAATCACCCTTGGCCCTTCAAGATGCCCTGATGCGTCCCAGGAACTCACAGCTGCGTACCAGGTCACTCCTCACCCACGCGAGAGTACTGGGGTGCCAATCAAAGTTAAGTCACAGAGTTCACTTTTTAAGACTAACATTCAATTAGAAGTCACTGATAGTTCACTTCATCCATGCCACTGTCACCAGTGCAGATCTCGCCAAGACTGCCGCTATTCTCACCACGTCCCTGGTCACAGACTAGAGTGTCCATTGGGCTCACACGCTCATCTGAAGAGCATGGCTCCCACGTAGCAGTCAACAAGAACACAATTTTCAAATCACCTCCCAAAGCTGTAGACACCCAACCTGCGTTGTATGTACGTCCACACTTAGCAAGCTAGCAGCTATGACCTGCCCTCGGGACTGCTAACAGTGCTTTGTCACCAACAACTCCCCATTTCCAGGGGTCACCGTGTCCTGTGAGCTCACCTATGGCTTTAACTCAAACCACGCCCCACCATCACTTCCTGAAAAATCCAATCCATTCAATCGAAAGCAAGAGAAACCTGGGTCTGTGCTGTGTGTAGGTTAGCAGGTTCACGGGACGGTACCCGAGCATGTGTCTAGTGCCGTGAGCCAGGCACCGCTGCTGAAAACCCTCCCCTTGGTTAACCCTAAAGCCCAGCTCACCCGTCCCCCTAATTCTTGGCTCAGGTGTTGTGGTCTTCACCCTAGGTCCCCAGAAACCGTGATTAACCAGACCCCCATCCCAGTGCACTGACGCCGTGCGTGATCACGTCCTGCCCACTGGCTCTGACCCCACCCACGTGCTGAGACCCGAAGGTTCTCCCCTCGAGCCTCTGCACCCGCACTCCACGCCCAACCAAACCTCAGCCCTGAAGGCTGCAGCTCTCAAGTGTCTCATTGTGACCAGCACTGCCAGGCCCACACCTTCCTGGGTCCACACCTGGACCACAGCAGCAGCTGCTGCCTGCAGATCCAATCCAGTGCCACCCATGCACACTGACACTCAGACTCCATTTCAAGCTCTTATACCAGGGGCCAGCACTGTGGTATAGCGGGTAAAGTCGCCACCTGTGGTGCAGGCATCCCATATGGGCGCCAGTTCAAGTGTCAGCTGCTCCACTTCCAATCCAGCTCTCTGCTGTGGCCTGGGAAAGCAGTGGAAGACAACCCAAGTCCTTGGGACCCTGCACCCACACGTAAGACCTGGAAGAAGCTCCTGGCTCCTGGCTTCAGATTGGCGCAGCTCCAGCTGTTGCAGCCATCTGGGGAGTGAACCAGCGGATGGAAGACCTCTCTCTCTCTCTCTGCCTCTCCCTCTCTCTCTGTTCACTGGTTCACCCCTCGTTGGGGCCGAGGAAGTTTGCACGGACGATGGATGTGACTGGCGGGGATCGCCATTTACGTCATCCAGGCAGGACCACGATCCCCTGCCGAGCCTGACGAGTTCAACCCCTCGCCATCTTTGTCCTGCTACCCCGGGGAGGGGGCGGCCAGAGAGGGGGCAGAACCACAAGCTGCACACTGCCCCAGATCAACGGGTGGTCTTCAAAAAGCTTGTGGAGAACGGAATTAAGAGATGAGTTTACTTTGGTGCAAAAAATGTGAGATTCATGCTGGCGGGGGTGGGGGGCGTAAGGAGACCAGGCATCGCTGGGTGTTGCGTGTGACACCAGCAGGCCAGAGCATGGTGGGGCGGGAGTGGGGGCTCGGGAGTGACATCCCAAGGAATGGGCTGGGAGGACGCCCATGAGAAAAGCAGCCCGCATAGGGGAACTCAAGAGGTCGCGGGCGAGGCCCTGTCCTGGTGCGTCCTGTGACACTGGCATCCACACCGGCATCCCATGTAGGAGCGCCAGTTCAAGTCCCAGCTGCTCCGCTTCCAATCCAGCTCCCTGCTAACGTACCTGGGAGAGTGCTGGATGACGGCTCCAGTGCTTGTCCCCCCCCACCACCACCACCCCTGTGGGAGACCCGGATGGAGCTCCAGGCTCCCGGCTTCAGCCTGGCCCCGCCCCCACTATTGCAGTCATTGGGGAGTGAACCTGCAGATGGAAGATTCTCTCGCTCTTGCTCTCTCGCTCTGCCTTTCAAATCAATCAATCCTTTTAAAGGAGGCAGAGGGACAGCTCCTGGTGGCACTGAGGGAGCCCCGGCTGAGGACGGGCGTTTGGGCTGTGTTTGAATGGCAACAGCCGGCACGCCCTTCCCCGCCACGGTGTTGGCAGCAAACTCGCTCAGCTCCTGTGCCTGGAAACGCAAGCCGCCGGTGCATCCCTGGTGACCGCAGCCCCTGCGTGTGCTCCTCCCGGCGCCATCTGTGAATCCCCGTCACCCTGCTCACGGCTCCCCTGCCTGCACCTACAGGGTACCCGCGCATTCGTAAGTGATACTGTGATCTGCATGAGTTTAGACAAGAAAGGGGCCCCTGTGTGCGTCCTCACCTTCACTAAGAACCGAGTACTGGAGAATCGCAGGCAACCGGCTCCTTGGAGGAGCAGCCACGCGCCATCACCACACAGCGGGCAGCGAGCAGTGCTAGTGACATCTTGTGGTTGGAGCCCGTGACAGCCGCTCCTCAAACCTCCGCTGTGATCGCACAAGCTGTCCGAGAGCATCCAGCCCTGTCACTACTCATCCATCAGCCAGGAGACATCTGGGACTCTGCGAGCTGCTGCCAGGACCCACGAATGCGCCCACCCGAACCTCGCCTTCCCTGCTGGGCTTGGCCTCGCGGTCCGCAGGCCTGCCAGCTTCCCTCCCACCCAGGGCGAGTTTGCTGGGAAACTGCAGTCCTATCCTTCATTCACACACACACACAGACTCTTCTCCAGTGTAGCGGGCAACTGTGGTGAGCCCTGAACCCTGTATGCGAGCATTGCCGAGGAGGAGAGGAGAGGCGCCGTCGGTCAGCGCGCGCCCTCGTCCAGGCACAGAGAGCGGGGGCCGGGACGCAGGTGCACACTCCTGTCCCCCACTCCTGCGGCTCCCAGCCCTCGCGCTGCTTCTCACGGTGTGGAGGTCCCTGAGCAAGGACTTCCGACTCTGGACACTTCCCGCGTCCCTGGTGGTGGGGAAAACTGTAAAAGGACCAGGAGTCTTTGTGGAAAATGCAGATCATGAAGAATCTATTGGGGGATTTCAAAAATTTGCAGCAACAAAACCAAGTTTTCTCTTTAATCCCATTCTTCCATGAATCTGTGAGGGACTCCGCTATTTCATTAAAGCAGGGCACAATACGCTTCCTTATTTGTAGTTTAAATATGTATTACATTGTTTTTAATTTCTTGCATTGTATCTCTTTTAATTTTAACTTTACAAAACACAAATTGTGAGGCAGGGATACGGGGAGTTCCCACACCCGCTCATGAACCCAAAGAGATGCGGATTTGCGTGACCTCAAGGCCAGCCCCCTTTAAACCTGACCTCCTGAACACGGCATCGGGGCCCAGTTCCAGCCTCCTTGGCGCGCCCACCTGCCCAGTGCCGAGGCTCCCATTCTAGGTGTTATCACAACAGCGTAATTCACCTTGAAGACAATCTGCCAATGTGAGGACTGGGGACATCACCATCACCGATTTTTTTCCCAACAGAGAATATTGGAAAGAGAGAGAACACACTTGCGTCCCACACACCAAGAACCTCAGGGTCAGCCCTGCCACCAACTCCAGTTCTCTCTCATCAGCCTGCGGTAATCCTGCCCCTCTGGGCAGGAGCAGGTTAGCCTAGCTGTGGAAGGGCAGGAGCCGGTGCCTCTAGGGACAAGGCCTGCTGAGCTCCAAGCAGAGGGCTTCGTCCCACCCTGAGGCCCCACAGCAGTGGTTCAGGTCGTGCACTGCACAAAACAGAGTGAGAAAACAGTTACGCACTGGTCTGTGCAGACGGTGGCTCCCGGGCTGATGTCTAGCACGGTCACCAACAGCAGCTTCTGGTGTGTCTGACATTCCGTCCTTCCGCCCCACTGCCCTGGCACGAGGCACTGCATGGCCGGCCTGAGCTAAGACGCCCTGTTTCTATCCTGGGCCTTCCTGGCTGGCTATGGCGCTGGCTCCCAAATGCAGGAAAAGAAAATCCAGTAGCTGGTGCCTCAAGGAAATCCTCGGCCCTGTTCAAGCTCTGAAAGTCAAGGTCAGACTTGAGGCAGGGGTGTGTGGCGTCAGGGTCCCTCACACCAGCTGGCATGCGAGGGGCGGCGGCGCCCGTGGGCTGCGTCCCGCCCTGTGTCCCACACGCAGGGGGCATGTGACGGTGTCTCCCAGCACAGCCACTCGACGCGTCCACGTTACTGCCTGATGCTGCTCTTCAACCACACGCCCTGCTTTTAAGCAATTATGTGGACATTTTATGTCCCGTCATCCGGGCAGCTTCCAATCCACACCTACAAAGGGAATTCCCCGAGCTCCAGACGTGGCGAGGGCTCACGACCGCCCACCAGGAGGCGTGTTCACTCCACACGCAGGGGACCCAGACTGACCACAGGGCTGTTCCGTCAGGTACACGGAGGCCTGAGATTTCAGCTCATTGAGAGCATTACCAGGGACTGGCGCTGTGGCGTAGCGGGGAAAGCTACTGCCTGCAACACCGGCATCCCATGAGGGCACCGGTTCGAGTCCCTGCCGCTCCACTTCCAATCCAGCTCCCAGCTAACGGCCTGGGAAAGCAGTGGAAGATGGCCAAGTGCTTGGGCTCCTGCAACTATACATGAGACCCAGAGGAAGCTCCTGGGGCATGTGTGGAGTGAACAGCCGATGGACGACCTCCGCCCCTCTCTCTCCCTCCCTCTCTGTAAGTCTGCCTTTCAAATAAATGAGGTGATTTAAAAAAGAGTGTGACTGGACCGGCTTCTGGCTCGGACCTTGGTTGCTCTGGTTTAGCTGGGGACGCTCGTTTGTGGGTTTCATTTCTTCTGCTCGCTTGATTCGAAGATACTGGGACCGCTGCCTTGGATCAACGGACCTGGGAAAGTGCCGATGGCCGCAGCTTCCCAACCCACGCTGTAAGCGTCCTGCACGAAGCACACAGGCGACTTCTGGGTGGTCAACTGGACGTCGCTCAGAGCCCGAGCGGTGCGTTTTGTAACTAAAAGGATCCAGCAAAACGTCAGCTGAGTGAGTTTACTGAGAGACAACACAGCAAACCCTACAAAGGACGATGACGACGGCAAGTCAGCGAACACCAGCTGAATTCTCAGAGAAGATGCTGTTTCATTCTCATGCACTTAATATCTGCGTATTCCCAAGCACGGGCGTCCCTGGCCAAGGCGCTGGACCCCGCAGACCGCTGTGCTGGGAGCCGAGATGCCTACCAAAGCCGACAGCGTGCGGGCATCGCTCCTACGAAGAGTACAATCAAGAAGAGGATAAACAAGCGAGCCTTTTCACGGGGACTGACAACGCAAAGGGGGCATAACCTTGAAACACACGATGGGAAACAACACCAGCAGAGCACGGGCAACCCAGCCCCCCAGGGAATGCGAGAGCCGGGATCCCACCGCACCACGCAGCACCAAAAGACAGGAATGTGCCTCCCGGGCGAGGGAGAAGAAGGGGACAGAGACAGAGAGGAGGCAGGACAGACGAGGGAGGAGAAACCGAGCCCAGCCACGCTCCCCCTGCGTGTTTTCAATGCCGGGCTCAGAGCTGCCTTCCAGAGCCGCGAGCCGACCTCCCCGCACTGGGTTCCCTCGTCTCCGGAAGCGCAGCTAACTGGATGATCGATGGTGAAGCCACTTGGGCAGTAGCCAGCCGCTCTCTCCTTCTGTTCTGAGACCTGCATCCAAATCTGAGCCTGTGAAATGGCTTGGGTGATCTTAATTTGACAGTTGTCAACATTTCAAAATCATTGCCAAGTTCAACCAAATGGAAGTCTGATCAGGCCTGGCTGTGCGTGTGCGTGTGTGTGCGCGTGTGTGTGGTGCAGGGCAGAGAGCTGCCAATCCGAGCTGGATGATACACCTGTGTGCCCTTCATCCGTCAAATCCCATTAGCATCTCGCCACATGACGACTTCTGTGGGAGGTGACAGGGAAACAGCACTTCAACTCCAGCAAGTTTGGTCCAGGAAGGAGAAAAATGGGTCCGTGAAAATTTCCGAGTGGTGGATTAAATTAAATGTTGATAAGGAAGGAGAAAATGAATAAGAAACTAAATAAAATTATTGCACAGAACACACACTTTTACATAAACAGGAAATTGAATATAACCACAGACAAAGCAGGTCATGTATTAGTTAATCATTGCATGCATTTTTCAGCACAAGCATGTCAAGTCCGGCAGAATTTGAGGACATTTTAACCAATTCTACATTTGTAGAAAAAGTAGCCATAAAAGTAATGATAATAGTCATCAAAATAAAAAGAATTTAGGAGATTTAACACACACCAGAGGTCTCATTTGAAAATGAAACCCAGCAAATGTGGAGTCACCACAGGGAAGCTTTTGAAATAAAAATGTGACACAAGCCGGCCCTGGCCCCTTCGTTTGGTGAGCGCAGCTGTGGGCCGGGGTCTGCTCCCTTCACCCTGTAACGGCCCCCGCCCGGGATCTGAGGTCACGTCTATGCGTGCAGGATATCAGGAGCGTTTGACATCTTTGTTACCTTGCGTCTGTTTCTCACTATTGGGATGATTGTTTCCCAAAAACGTAAGCCCTACGTAAAAAATCTGGATGTGCAAGTTCAAGACCGTGTGTGATAATATGAGGTCAGAAGGCCGTATTGTTAATATCCAGCCAGCGTTTGTCAAATAAACAAATGGATGACCAGTGGGCACACACAAATCCACAAACAGTTCCACAGAGTGAGAAAAAGTTTGCAAAACCTGGGCTATGCTTTCCTGTTGATACTAAAAATACGTCACCAGCTGAACTACGCAGAGTTCCTAGGTCCCAAAGATATTGCCAGCTGATCCATAATCAGTCCTCTGGAATAAGGAAGCCGAAGTGACTGCCCAGCCTCCCGAGTCACACGCTAGCGGGCCCTGTCCTGAGGGCTCCCCAGACCGCTGTGCCGACCCACGGGCCCCTCTGTCCGGAGACGCGAGAGTTTCCCACGTGGCCACAGGAGGCTGAGTCTGGGCTGCGCGGAGGCTGTGCAGAGTGGCTTCATGTTGGCTTGCGTCTCCATCTTGGGATTCTGTGGCAAGGGCTAAATCAGATTTTGCAGTAGAGCGAGAGAGGTGGGGGCTTCCTCCCGGCCTTTCCCACATTTCAGGCTGATGAGGGGCATCCCAAGAATTGAAGTGGTGGTAGACATCCGGGTGCCCCTCACGGAGGAGTCCCAAACCTCCAGTGAGCACTCCATGGCATGGGGACCAGGGTCACTGCGTGTTAGAAGTGATAGGAGCCCGCACGACCTATTAGTAATCCTACAAATTTCCATAATAATATTATTATTGCTGTAATTATCTTTCTGTGCTGAGATAACTATAGATTTGAAGGTGGCAATAACAAATAATAGAGGAGCTGGTGTGGTGGCATAGTAGGCTAAGCCTCCGCCTATGGTGTTGGTAGCCAATATGGGTGCTGGTTCGAGTCCCGGCTGCTCCTCTTCTGATCCAGCTCTCTGCTATGGCCTGGGAAAGCAGTGGAAGATGACCCAAGTCCTTGGGTCCCTGCACCCACATGGCAGACCCAGAAGTCCCTGGCTCCTGGCTTCAGATTTGCCCAGCTCTGGATGTTACGGCCTTTTGCAGAGTGAACCAGTGGATGGAATAACTTTCTGTCTCCTGTTCTCTCTGTAATTCTACCTCTCAAATAAATAAAAATTTTTAAAAAAAGAAAGAAATCCTAGAGACATCTTGTAGTCTTCACCTGTTGCCCTGAATACAAACATCTCACAAAACTACAGTGTGGGATTGGCACCCGGGTGGCGACCGTGATGTGTCATGACGAGAATATTTCCACTCCCACAAATGTCCCTCCCCCTTTTGCAGCCACACCCATGGCCCCCGAGCCCCCACCGTGTCCTCTGTCCCCAGAAACCACTCACCTAGCTGCCGTTTCTATAATTTTGCCATTTCAAGGACATTATGTCAATGTAGTCAAACAGGAGGGACTTGGAGGAACTGGAGGTGGGTCCAGGCTGCGTTTACCGATGAACCTCGCTTCCTGCTGAGCCGCGGTCCCTGGAGGGAGTGCACCATCAGTGGCTGCAGCCTTCAGCCTTGACCATCTGGCCGCTCTCCGTGTACGGTTACTATGAAGGCAGCTGCGGTAAACATCCACGTGCAGTTTTTGTGTGGAAACAGTTCCATTTCTTGCAGGGAAGCAGAATTCAGTGTGACTTGGACTGCATGGTAAACGTACGTGCAGTTTGTGACGAAACTCGGACGGTCCCAGAGCGGCTGCGCAGTGGGGATGACCTCGCTTCCTCACAGCCTCACCAGGACCAGATGTTGGCACGGTCTCTCTTATTTTTGCCGCTTTGGTAAAGGCAGTGCCCTTTCGCCATGGTTTTAGTTTGTGCCTCGCTGTTGGCCAATGGTGCTAAACACCTTTCCAAGGTGCCCCTGCCCTCAGCGTGCCCTGTTGGGTGCAGTGCCTGTTCAGGATGTTTGCCCGTTTCTATCACACGTCTTCCTGTCTGCTTCCTTATGGAGTTTGCTCCAGCTCCCTGTAGCGTCCCCCTTCCCCTGCCCGTCCACTGGAATATTGTCTGTCCCGAGGGCTGCCAGTTACGCGGGAGGGGGTTTCCTCCTTCCCAGAGGCCCCTTGTCTACCAGGGGTCGCAGGGCCCAGTGATTAGTCTCTGCACCACCTCAGTGATCCACGGGGAGGAGGAGCCTTGTTACCATGGTGATGATAAATGTCCTTCCACTGGGTCCACTCTGACATCAAACCAGGCGGGCCAGGATGGGGGTCCAGTTGCCCCCGGCTGCGTCCACAAAGGGATACAGAGCGGCAGACACCTGCTTTGTCCTGGCTCTGGAGGCGGCAGGTGTGAGATCGAGGCAGCTGTGTGGTCGGGGGTGCTGGGGGCTCTCTTCCTGGCTGTGTCCTCACGTGGCCTCTCCTGTGTGCTTTCTCACTGGGTCCGGGTTCCAGGGTTCCATCCATAGGGCCTCATCTAACCTTAATCTCCCCCTCAAGGCTCCTTCCCTAAGCACAATCACACTGAGGTTAAGGATTCAACAGATGAGCTGGGGGTAGAGACACAGCTCAGTCCACGGCAGCGGTGGACATCTGTGTTCCCCACGCGTCTTCACCAACACAGCCGGGGTGAGACTCACAGCTGCCACACAGCATCTCCGACTCACGCCGGCCAGGACTCGAGCCACCTGCTTACGGACACCCTGGTTCCCCACTGGCGTGGGTGGGGTGAGGACAGGCGCACATGCTTTCTGTAGCGTTGGCTGAATAATTACTGTCTAAGAGCTCCTGTCTTCCCCACTGCCCCCATCCTTCTCTTTGATGAGAGAGAGAGAGCAAGCGAGTGAGCGAGCGAGCAGGTGTGGTTGTGGCTATTGGGTCTGAGCTCGTTGGAGTTTCCTGCTGGCTTCTCCAGCCCCAAGTCTGGAATGTGCTTGGCAGAGGGAGAGTCCAGAGACCCCAAGGCCGTGTTGTTCCTCAGGTCCCCCGGTCACTGTGGAGTCTGCCTTCTCCTGTCTGCCTTGCAGTCTCCTGCATGCTTGGCCACACTTGCTGGCAGGCACAGAGGATTGTCCCAGGAGCAGAAGCCGCCATCAGTGTTTGTGGAAAGTGTCAATCAGTTGTCAGCTTCCCAGGTGTGCTGTGGTCGCTCTCAGGACCTCCTGAGAGCAGCAATCGCTGACGTACCCTTTGATACCTCGGAAAGCTCAGGAGCCGTCTGTCTGCTTCCGTTCCCACCTGAGCCGTCATCAAGCGGTCGTGGGCTTGGCCCTGTTGGGAGACTGTAGCCATGCCGAGCTGTTGTTCAGCCGTCAGTTAGGATCCAACCAGAAAACAGCAGCTGTAGAAGAGACAGACAGGCGTGCAGATGGATACAGAGATTTGCCCTGCACTTGGTGGTGCTGAGACTCGCCCAGTGGGACTGTGGGGCTGGATAACTGACTCAAGTCTGGAGGGCAGGCAGTGAGGACAGGCTGGGATGGCGATGGGAGAGCCGTGGACACAGCTGCTCACTGGAGTCTGGCGTAAGGAGGCCTGAGCCTTCTGGGACAGAGCTCTGCCGAGCAAGCCAGACCCACCAGACGCTCTCCCTTGACGGCACCTGCATCAACCCTTCAGAGCAGGCCTGGATGAGCGTCTGACTGAACAAGTGTGGGGAGGGGTGTGTGCTGGGGAGTGGCGTGGGCGCCCACTTCTGCCCTCATCCAGCCTACATCAGTCGACATATGAGAAGCCTGAGCTAACAATGCGTCACTGGAGAAGTCAACAGGGAAAATTTAAAATTTTTTGTAAGTACTAAAAATGGAAAACACCGCATCAAAACGTATGGGATGTAGCAGCAAAAGCAATAGTAAGAGGAAAGTTTATATGCATCTCACAGGCCTGGAAAACAAGAACAGACCAAACCAAATCTTAGGAGAGAAATAATAAACAGAGAATAAAGAAAAAAAACAGGAATTGTAAACAACACAGAATTTTAATGAAATAAAAGTTGGTTCTCTGAAAAGACAAACAAAGTTGATAAACATTAGCCAAAATAACTAAGACACAAAAGAGACAGGCCACAAATAAATAAGATCAGAAATGAAAAAGGAGATATTACAACTGATTCTACAGAAATACAAGGCTCACTAGAAAATATTATAAACAACTATATGCTAACAAATTGGAAAACCTACAAGAAATGGATAAATTTCTGGAGACATAGTTACCAAAACTGAATCACAAAGACAGAAAACCTGGACAGACTGACGACACATGGTGAGACTGAATCAGCACTAGAGTCTCCCAGCAGAGCAAAGCCCAGCATCGGATGGCTTCGTCCCTGAATTCTGCCAATCCAAAACCCATTCTTCTCCAATTATTCCAGAAACTTGAGAGGGAGGGGACTCTTGCAGACTCATCCCATGAAGCCTGTGTTATTTTGATTCCAAAATCAAAGATACAACAGAAAAGAAAACTATAAACCAATATCCATGGCGAATACACATGCAGAAATTCCTGACCTAATACTAGCAAGTCAAATCCAACAACACATCATAAAATCGTTCAACAAGACCGTACGGGATCTATCCAGGGAAGCAGGGATGGTTCAACATATGCAAATCAATACACATAACACATCACATCAACACAACGAAGCATAGAAATCATATAATTACCTCAATAGATGAAGAAAAGGGCGTTGGCTAAAATATAACACCCATTCATGACTTCAGAAAAACAGCCTTGAGCAAGCTAGGTGTAGCAGAAACCCATCCCAACACAACGAACGCTGTGTATGACAAACCCACCCCAACATCTCGTTGAATAGGGAAACTGAGCGATTCCTCTGCGATCACGAACCAGACAAGGATGTCCACTCTCACCCCTCACTCAATATCTTACTCAATACTTTTATTCTGGAAGTCTTAGCCAGAACCATTAAAGAGAAGGAAATAAAAGGTTTGGGGCCAGTACTGTGGCATAGAAGGGTAAGCCTGCGGTGCCAGCATCCCAAATGGGTGCTGGTTCATGTCCTGGCTGCTCCTCTTTGGATCCAGCGCTCTGCTGTGGCCTGGGAAAGCCGTGGAAGATGGCCCAAGTGTATGGGCCCCTGCACCCACATGGGAGAGCTGGAAGAAGCTCCTGGCTCCTGGCTTTGGATCAGCACAGCTCTAGCCATTGTGGCTATTTGGGGAGTCAACCAGAGAATGGAAGACCTTTCTCTCTGTCTCTCTCTCTCTCTGCCTGTAACTCTGCCTCTCAAATAAATAAATTTTTAAAAAATATTTTTAAAAGGATTATTTAAAACAAGAAATGAAGGCTTACAAATAGGAATAGAAGAAGTCAAGTTATTCCTGTTCAGAAGTGGCAAGATTTTACATATGGAGGAAAAAAATACTCCACCAAAAAACTATTAGAACTGGCAAGTGAATTCAGCAAGGTTGCAGGAAACAAAATAAATACACAAAAATCATTAGCATTTTTATACATCAACAAAGGACTCACAGATAAGGTATTCTCATTTGCAATAGCTACAAGAAATTTGAAGACCTTCAAATATTGTGAAAGACTTCTACAAGGAAAATTACAAAACACTAATGAAAGAAATTGAAGATACATACAAAAAATTGAAAGACATCTCATATTCATGGACTGAAAGAATTCATATTATTAAAATGCCCATATTACCCAAAGCAGTCTATATATTCAATGCAATCTCCATCAAAATGCCAATGACATTCTTTACAAAATTGGGAAAAAAGATCCTAAAATTCCTATCAAAATACAAAAGACCCAAATAGGCACCGCAATCTTCATTAATAACAACAAAGTTGGAGGCATCACAGTACCAGAACTCAAGACATAATACAGTGCTGTTGTCACCAAAACAGCATGATACTGGCACAAAAATAGACAGACAGACCAATGGAAGAGAAAATCAGAATGAACTCACGCATCCATAGCCAGCTCACTTTGCAAAGGAGCTAAGAAAACTGCCTGGACCAAGTACAGTGTCTGTAAAAAAGGGTGCTGGGGAACTGGGTTTCCAAAGGCGAGGTCTGAAACCAGACCCTACCTTGAGCAAAATATAAAAATCAATGCAAAATGGATCTTTATTTAAGACCTAAAATTATAAAAATACTATAAGAACATGTAGGGAAAACATTCTAAGATATTGGCATAGGCAACAGTTTCTCTGGATAAGACCCCAAAAGCACAGGGAATGAAAGCAAAAATGGACAAGTGGGATTTCATCACGCTGAGAAGTTCTGCACATCAAGGAGGCATCTACAACAAGAAGAGAACACCAACAGGACGAGAGAAGGGCCGGCGCCGCGGCTCACTTGTTAATCCTCCGCCTGTGGTGCAGCTTCCCATATGGGCGCCAGTTCTGTCCCGGTTGCTCCTCTTCCAGTCCAGCTCTCTGCTGTGGCCCGGGAGGGCAGTGGAGGATGGCCCAAGTACTTGGGCCCTGCACCCCATGGGAGACCAGGAGGAAGCACCCAGCTCCTGGCTTTGGATCGGCACAGCGCCGGCCGTGGTGGTCATTTGAGGGGTGAACCAACGGAAGGAAGACCTTTCTCTCTGTCTCTCTCTCTCACTCTCTAACTGTGTCAACTTAAAAAAAAAATAAAATAAAAAGAATAAGAGAAAACGTTTGCAAACTATGCATCTGATGAAAGGTTAATATCCAAAATATACAAAGAACTAAAAAATGTAACAATGACAAGAGGAACAATCCAATTCAAACGGACAATGGCTGTAAATAGATATTTATCTTTTTTAAAAAAGATTTACTTATTTATTTGAAAGGCAGAATTACAGAGAAGCAGAGGGAGAGAGAGAGGAAAGAGAGAGAGAGAGAGGTCTTCCATCCGCTGTTCACTCCCCAAATGGCTGCAACAGCCAGAGCTGGACCAATCCGAAGTCAGGAACCAGGAGCTTCTCCACGTCTCTCAAGGGGGTGCAGGGGTCCAAGGACTTGGGCCATCTTCTACTGCCTCCCCAGGCCATACCAGAGAGCTGGATTGGAAGAGGAGCAGCTGGGACTCAAACCAGTGCCCATATAGGATGCCGGCACTGCAGGCGGCGGTTTTATCTGCTCTGCCACAGCATCAGCAAAATAGACATTCTTCAAAAGAAGAAAATAAAGGGCCAACAAAAGCATGAGAAAAAATGCATAGCATCACTGGCTGTCAGGGAAATGCAACTAAAAACCCCAGTGAGGCATCATCTCTTCCCACCTAGAAAGGCTATTATCGGGGCCGGCGCTGTGGGGCAGTGAGCTAAGCCTCCGCCTGCAGAGCCAGCATCTGTATGGGCACCAGTTTGAGTCCCAGCTGCTACATTTCCTGTCCAGCTCTTGCTATGGCCTGGGGAGCAGTGGAGGATGCCCCAAGTGTTTGGGCCCCTGCACCCATGTGAGAGACCCAGAGGAGGCGTCTGGCTCCTGGCCTCGGATCGGCTCAGTTCTGGCTGTTACAACCATTTGGGGAGTGAACCAGCAGGTGGAAGAATTCTTTCTATCTGCCTCTGCGTCTCTGTAACTCTGCCTTTCATATACATAAATCTTAGAAGAAGAAAAAGAAAGATTATTATTAAAAGACAAAAAAATCACAAATGTTGATGAGATTGTGCAGAAAAATTAACCCTAAAACAGTGTTGCTGCAATTGTAAATTAGAGCAGCCTTTATGGAGAACTAAATAAGATTCTTGAAAAACAAACAGATCTCACTTCTGGTATCTCACTTCTGGAGATGCAACCAAAGGCAATGAACCAGAATTTGAAAGAGATACCTGCAGGGTCAGCATTGTGGCGTAGTGGCTAAAGCCTCCTCCTGGGATGCCGACATCCCTTATTTAAGGCCCCAGTTTGAGTTCTGTCTGATGGCTTCTGATCCAGCTCTTTGTTAATGTGCCTAGGAAAGCAGTGGAAAATGGTCCAAGTGCTTGGGCCCCTGACAGCCACGTGAGAGACCCAGAAGAAGCTCCTGGCTCCTGGCTTCAGCCTGGCCCAGACCTGGCCATTGTGGCCATTCAGGGAATAAGCCAGCAGATGGAAGATCTCTCTCGCTCGCTCGCTCGCTCACTGCAACTCTGCCTTTCAAACAAATGAAATAATACTTAAAAATTATATAAAAGGCCAGCGCCACGGCTCACTAGGCCAATCCTCCTCCTGCAGCGCCGGCACACCGGGTTCTAGTCCCGGTCGGGGCGCCGGATTCTGTCCCGGTTGCCCCTCTTCCAGGCCAGCTCTCTGCTGTGGCCAGGGAGTGCAGTGGAGGATGGCCCAAGTGCTTGGGCCCTGCACCCCATGGGAGACCAGGAGAAGCACCTGGCTCCTGCCATCGGATCAGCGCAGTGCGCTGGCCGCAGCGGCCATTGGAGGGTAAACCAACGGAAAAAGGAAGACCTTTCTCTCTGTCTCTCTCTCACTGTCCACTCTGCCTGTTAAAAAATAAAAAAAAATTATATAAAATAATTCTTAAAAAAACACCTGCACTCCCATCTTTATGGCAGCACTACTCACAATGTCAAAAATATGCAATCAACTTAGATGTCGATCAGCGGCTGAGTGCATAAAGAAGATGTGGCATATACGCACAATGAAATATTATCCAGTCATCACAAAGAGTGGAATTTGGGTATTTGTTTTAAAAAGGATGGAATTGGAGATCATTCTGTTAAACAAAATAACCAGCCAGAAAAGCAAACACTGCGTATGTGGAAGGAAATTCTCCTATGTGGAAGTTTATGTGGATTCAATGTGAATCTGAAATAGTGATTACTAGAGCCCGGGGTGGGGGGGGGGCTGGATAAGGGAACCACAGTCAGGTGAGGGTGAGGGCGCCGGGCCTGCTGCTGTCTGCAGCAAAGACAGTGGAAGGGCTAATGCCTGGTGGGGCTGGTTTCTGCTGCCAGTGTATAGACATAAAAGGTACGAGCATTTTGTTTTAATCCAACATTTAAAAATAAATTTAAGAATTTTTGTGCCACATAATCCTATATTTAATTCAAAAGAAAACAAACAAGCAACCCCACCACTGTGGGTGAAGGAGCAGGCACATGCCAGGGAGCTGCTGGTGCACACCGACTCACACCACACACCAGGGGCTGCTGGTGCACACCAACTCCCACCACACACCAGGGGGCTGCTGGTGCACACCGACTCCCACCACACACCAGGGGGCTGCTGGTGCACACCGACTCCCACCACACGCCGGGGGGGAGCTGCTGGTCCACACCAACTCCCACCACACACCGGGGGGCTGCTGGTGCACACCGACTCCCACCACACGCCAGGGGGCTGCTGGTGCACACCAACTCCCACCACACACCGGGGGGGAGCTGCTGGTGCACACCGACTCCCACCACACACCGGGGGCTGCTGGTGCACACCGACTCCCACCACACACCGGGGGCTGCTGGTGCACACCGACTCCCACCACACACCGGGGGGGAGCTGCTGGTGCACACCGACTCCCACCACACACCGGGGGGGAGCTGCTGGTGCACACCAACTCCCACCACACACCGGGGGGGAGCTGCTGGTGCACACCGACTCCCACCACACACCGGGGGCTGCTGGTGCACACTGACTCCCACCACACACCAGGGGCTGCTGGTGCACACTGACTCCCACCACACACCGGGCGCTGCTGGTGCACACCGACTCCCACCACACACCGGGCGCTGCTGGTGCACACCGACTCCCACCACACACCGGGGGACTGCTGGTGCACACCGACTCCGAACACATGCGGGGCGGCTGCTGGTACACACAGACTCCCACCACACCCCAGGGGGCTGCTGGTACACACAGACTCCCACCATGCTCCTCCCACCTCTTTCATCAGAGATACAACATGCACCATGCCACTGGTTCCATGCTCATTTCCTCAAAACAGCCTCTTGTAGGTCTGTACCCCAAAGAGTTAAAAACAGGTACTGCAGCCAGCACACGTGTGCACGTGCTCACGGCAGCGTCATTCAAGTAGAGACCGCCTGTGTGTGCACTGGGGATGAGCGGATACAGACGCTGTCGTGTGCGCAGACAGGGGAGCAGCGTCCAGGCATAAAGGAATGGGGGAGGGACCCGGCAGCATTAGCTAACTGGAACAATCCAGACACAAGGCCCACACACGGTGAACGTGAAATCCGCAGACAAAAAGGCAGAGGAGCGGGCTCAGGGCTCAAGGAGCGCAGACAAGGCGGGAGCCTGCCAGCGGGCGCCAGGCGTCCTCCTGGGTCCTCACGGGGAGACTAAACGGAGGTGACAGCTCGGCGTTGAGAACTTGCTGGATGCCACTGACACGCGTACGTCACAGTGGTCGGTTGGCGGTGATGAATACAGACGTGCGGTTTCTAAAGCTCTCACCGAGGAGAATGTGCCCAGGGGAAGAACGCCCTCAGCCAGCGCTGCTACACGGTGGGTTAAGCCCTCGCCTGTGACGCCGGCGTCCTACACGGGCTCTGGCTCCAGCCCCAGCTGCTCCACTTCTGATCCAGCTCCCTGCTAATGTGCCTGGGAAAGCAGCAGAGGATGCCCCGAGTGTTTGGGCCCCTGCACCCACATGGGAGACCCATATGGGGTTCCTGGCTCCTGGTTTTGGCCTGGCCCAGCCAAGTCTTGCAGGCATTTGTGGAGTGAACCAGTTGATGGACAGTTCTCATTTTCTCCCTCCCTCTTTCTCTCTCCCTCTCCCACCCCCCCCCACATACTCCCTCTCTTCCTCCTTCTCTTCCTCCCTCTCTCAGTAACTCTGCCTTTCAAATAAATAGATAATCTTTTAAAAAAGAATAAGGGGGGTTGTATTGCGTCCCAGCTGCTCCACTTCCAATCTAGCTCCCTGCTAATGGCCTGGGAAAGCAGTGGAATTTGGCCCACACGCTTGGTCCCCTGCGCCCATGTGGGAGACCCAGAAGAAGCTCCTGGCTCTTGGATTCAGCCTGGCTCAGCCCTGGCTGTCGTGGACATTTGGGGAGTGGACCAGCAGATGGAAGATTCTCTCTCTCTCTCTCTCGCTCTCGCTCTCGCTCTTGCTCTCTCTCCCTCTCTCTCTGCCTCCCCCCTTCCTCCCTCTCTCTGTAACTCTAGCTTTCAAATAAATAAAATAAATTTAAAAATAATGAGAAAGTGTTCCCAGCGGCCCCGGCTGCCCCGGCTGTGCAGGCCCAGCCTTTACATACACAGACTCTCAGTCACTGGGTCCAGGGCCTACAGACAGCTGACGAGAGGACCCCAGGGAGCCAGACAAGCGGGGGGGGGGGCATGCTCTCCGGTGCGGCACCTCCTCACCTGCTTATCTTGCTTCTGTCTGATAAATAAAGGCAGGGCATGGTGCACTTCTGGGAATGGTCATGATTTAACAAGGAAATAAGTGCGCCCACGCTCCCTGTCTATCCGCTCACTACAACCTGATGCCCAGAAGTGCAGAGAGTGCAGTTTAGACCAAAAGGACTCAGCGGGAGGAAGCCAGGTGCCTCTCCCGGCTCCTCCTCACCGAGGCTATCCCTGGTCTCCTGTCCACCAGGAGGCTGGGCAGGGAGCAGCTCTGACTCCAGCAAGAGGCAGCAGCGGTCGCTGGAAGAGGGGTCAGGTCAGGGGTCCAGAGAGAAGAGGTGGGAGAGGGAGGCCACCACAGGGCAGTCCCCATGAGAAGGAGGCTCAGAGGCTCTGTCACGTGTGGTGAGGGCACGAGCCTGGGACGCTGTACCCCCAGGCTGGGGTAGCCCCCATTCCACAGCAAACCCGGCTGTGGCGGGAGCACGGGGCAGCCCGCTGCACCCTCCAGCAGCTCCCTGCAGGTGGAAGATGACGGGGCACAAGGGCCATGAAAACAGGCGCAAGCCCAGCTTTAGGGCGTGTCCTGAGGCCCGGGACGGGGAAATCTAAGGAAGACAGAGGAGTGGCCCTGGGGACAGAGATGGCTGCCCTGGAGCTCTGCTCTCCCGGGGGTCTGCCTCTTCGCTGGAGGACAGAGTGAGACAAAGGCTCACAGGCCTGCTCAGGCCCCGTTCCCAGCAGGACTGCCCTGTGCCACACCAGCCACCCCCGACAAAGGAGACGTGGGTGTTCCCACCCGACCCTTGGGCAGCACGTCCCCGGGCTTACCAGGACTCGCTATTCCTACAGCCTTCTCTACAGGGACTCAAGTTTTACTATGACTTTTTGTTTATTATTTATTTCATTTCCCAGGTGCTTTGATTGGGATGGGAAATTCTGTGACCCTCCCAACCAGGTCAGAAGCCAGAGGTCATCTCAGCCACTCTCGACAGCACCAGCCACTTGTCACCACGTGGGACGTGCACAGCCACGGTCTATGCCAAGGACTCTGATGTAGAGAGAGTGGGGACTGTTTCCCTAGCTCTGAGGAAGGGAATTGAGGAAACAGGTTCTGCACTCATGAAGGGCAGATTTCTGCTATTGATAAAAAGAGTTCATGCACACATCCTCAAACCGCATGAGCAGATAGGCAATCTCACTGAGAGAGACCAGTTACAGAAAAGGCCTCTGTTCTCCCCGGGTCACGAGAGAGGAGAAAAGTCCACCCACTTCCCAGGGTCTTCACACTTACTGTCCTGTTCCAAGTGCTCCCTCCGCCACCTTTAATTCTCACAATCACTCCACCAATCAGCCGGTTTGAATCTCATTTGACAGAGACAGAGAACCTGCCCAAGGTCTCACAACTCGTGTTTTTATTTGCCCATACCTGCACTTAGGTAGCAGTATTCTTCGAATAATAGGAAAGTAAACAGGCCGTCGCCACGGCTCACTAGGCTAATCCTCCGCCTGAGGCGCCGGCACTCTGGGTTCTAGTCCCGGTTCGGGCGCCGGATTCTGTCCCGGTTGCCCCTCTTCCAGGCCAGCTCTCTGCTGTGGCCCGGGAGTGCAGTGGAGGATGGCCCAAGTGCTTGGGCCCTGCACCCGCATGGGAGACCAGGAGAAGCACCTGGCTCCTGGCTTCGGATCGGCGCAGCACACCAGCCATAGTGGCCATTTGGGGGTTGAACCAGCAGAAGGAAGACCTTTCTCTCTGTCTCTCTCTCTGTCTAACTCTGCCTGTCAAAAAAAAAAAAAAATAGGAAAGTGAACAAAACAGCTATGCCTTGCTAGGACCCCATGCTGATAACAGTGTGGATTACAATCTTTGAAACTAAAAATTTAACACTGCTACTTTTTCTTCCACTTAGGTATCTCATTCTACACTAAGTGTGTGTATTTATTTTATTTTATATCACTGATCAAAGTGAATACTGGCTTTTTAAAGACTTATTTATTTATCTGAAAGAGTTACAGAGAAGGAGATGGGGCCAGTGCTGTGGTGCAGCGAGTTAAAGTCCCAGCCTGCAACACTGACATCCCACATGGGCACCAGCATGAGTCCCGGCTGCTCCACTTCCAACCCAGCTCTCTGCTGTGGCTTGGGATAGAAGCAGAAGATGGCCCAAGTCCTTGGGCCCCTGCACTCATGTGGGAGACCTGGAAGAAGCTCCTGGCTCCTGGCTTTGGATCAGCCCAGCATCTGGGGAATGAACCAGTGGATGGAAGACCTTTCTCTCTGTCTCTCCCTCTCTGTGTCTGTAATCTATTTTCAAATAAATAAATGAAATCTTTTAAAAAGAGAGAGAAGGACAAAGAAAAAGGGAGGGAGAGAAAGAAAGAGAGAATCTTCCATCCACCAGTTCACTCCCCAAATGGCCACAATGGACAGGGCTGAGTGAGGCTGAACCCAGGAGCCAGGAGCTGCATCTGGGCCTCCAGATGCAGGGGCCCAAGCACCTGAGCCATCTCCTGGTGTTCTCTTTTGAGAAACCTGAATCTAAGTTGTCAGATTTAATTACACATTTGCTTGTTTTGGTTCTCAAACAAGCTGTATTGATTTTTCTCCATCTCTAGATTTGCATTAAGAAAATAGATCATAAAGAAGACAGAATAAGAAATATTTACAGCACCTAAAACATGCAAAAAAATAAAATAAAATACAAGGGACTCCAGGTTGATGAGAAAAAAAAAGCAGAAGTGCAATGGAATTAACTAAGACTTCCAGAAATGAGGTCAAATGGCACAAAATTTATAAAAGTATATTCAATTGTACCAATAATTAAAAAACTAAAATGAGATCATGAATTCAGCTTCTGGTAATGATAGAGTAGCTTGTACTCAGATAATCTCTTACAGATAAGAAGTATAAACCCTGGGAAAATATTAAAACTACATAATTAGAGATTGATAGAAAGAAGGCAGAAACTGGAAAGGAGCCAGCCTTTGAGAGGGGGGACAGCACAGGAACAATGTGGATTATGTGGCTTTTCACGGAGTGCACACAGCCATCCGAGTAGGGTGAGGCCCCTGTGTCATAGGCCAAAAGGCAGGTAACACAGCCTCGCGGGGTCAGAGTACAAAACATGGGGCCAGCAGGGCGCCAGGCAGTGACAGGAAAAACCACGGCAAGGACATGCACATGGGGCTCCAAGCCCAGCTGTGGGCCCTGACCACATCCTCAGCTGGCTCCCAACTGACACATGCAAAAGGGAAGCCCCAGATCACTGGTAGAAAACGGGAGCTGTCCGAGAGGTTTCCGCCGGTGCCCGGCACAAGCAAGACAGGGTCCGCAGCTTGATTTTAGCCAGGTTAATTGATTGCTGTGATATCATCTAAAGGAATGTAAGAAAATCCAGTTTCTGTAATACCCACACTTTCAAGCACACAATCAACAATTAGTAGACAAGCAAAAAAACAAGGATGATAGTCAAGAGAAAAAGCAGTCAATCAAAAATGACCCCTAGATGGACTAAATGTTGGAATCAGCTGAAAATGACTTCAAATAAGACATAATAAATATATGCAAAAGCTTGAAGGAAAATGTGGTAATACTACATGAAAAAATTAAAAAGCATGACAGATAATAGAAACCATTAAAACAAGAACCAGTGGGAATTCTAGAACTAAAAGCTCCATAGCTGAAACAAACGTGACAGAATATGGTCAAGCAGAGCAGAACCCCCAGTAAACTGGAAAGTGGATTGATACAATGAAGCAATCCGAAGAACAGAAAATAGAAGGGGGAAACACAGTGTCCCAAAAACCTCAGGGAGAATGTTAAGTGTTCTAACTCACATGTCACTGGAATTCCAAAAGGCAGAACCAGAAAAAAATTAAGTAAAAATTATGACATTTTCCAATTTTAGGATGCATACAAACTTCCTGATTTGAGATCCTCAGTAAACACCCAGAAGGAGAAATGCAAAAGAAAAAAAGACACATTCCATACAGGAAGCATCGATGTTAATTATATTTACCTACTGGTAGAAAAAAAACAGAGGTGATGTAGCAACATCACCAGGGGCCTAAAAGAAACAGCCCTGAAGTCTTGATTAAGCACAAGTACTCTTCAGAAATAAACACAAGGGCCGGCGCCGCGGCTCACTAGGCTAATCCTCCACCTAGCGGCGCTGGCACACCAGGTTCTAGTCCCGGTTGGGGCGCCGGATTCTGTCCCAGTTGCCCCTCTTCCAGGCCAGCTCTCTGCTGTGGCCAGGGAGTGCAGTGGAGGATGGCCCAAGTGCTTGGGCCCTGCACCCCATGGGAGACCAGGAAAAGCACCTGGCTCCTGGCTCCTGCCATTGGATCAGCGCGGTGCGCCGGCCGCAGCACGCCGGCCGCGGCGGCCATTGGAGGGTGAACCAACGGCAAAGGAAGACCTTTCTCTCTGTCTCTCTCTCTCACTGTCCACTCTGCCTGTCAAAAAAAAAAAAAGAATCAAAAAAAAGAAATAAACACAAAACAGAAGTGGCTGTTTCCTTCTCAAGAGAGGCTAAATAACTTGTTCCAAGCTGAACACAAATGACATCAGAGGGATCCGTAAGAAGGAAAGAAGAACAGGCTAAATGGTGATCACATGGGTACTGTTGAACGTCACAATTGTATTTCCTAGTTTATTTAAGACAAACGACTATAGAAACATATAGCAGCACGTAGTGGATGTGAAGACACACACAGCTGTAACATCTCGGCTGTGTCACTGTTTACGCAGTAAGAAAGGTACAACTGGAGCGGTCCTTTCGTCACATTCTCTGTGCTGACCCGCAATGCATTCTTCGTCTCTCCCCTTGGGGAAATGCATTAACGCATTTCAGAAGCAGACCGTGCAGTTCTTGTGATGTAGCCTGGAACAATACACAGACGTCGTGGATGGGAGATAACAGTGCTCGCGGCAACAGCGCTGGAGACTGAAACATCAGCAACAGCAAAGCCAGGAGCAGGGAGGAAAGCCACAGGTGCTCCAGTGCAGGGGTGGCGGCACATCCAGCCCGTGCTGTGGCTGTCCCCATGGACGCCCCGCATTCTAGACACACAGGACGAGGCAGGGCCCTGTGGTCCAACCACCGAACACTACAGCCAGTCCCGGGGTGCCAAATGGGCCATCCCTCGCCACCGCACAAGTGTCACCAACAAGCACACTTGCACCAGCAACGCTGCCCGGTGGTAGCTGAAAGACAGGGACCACCAGGGAGGGGTTTTGTGGGCAGGGGACAGGGACCTTCTCTCCAAACCAACACATGCTTTTTTTGCATTTATTTTATTTATTTGAAATACAGAGTTCAGAGAAACAGGGAGAAACATAGAGGGATCTTCCATTGGCTGTTTCACTCCTCAAATGGCTGCAACAACAGGGGCTGGGCCAGGCCCAAACCAGTGCAGGGGCCCAAGTGCTTGGGCATCTTCCGCTGCCTTCCCAGGCTCATTAGCAGGGAGCTGGATTGGAGTGAAGCAGCCAGGACTCGAACCAGCGCCTTACGCTGGCTCCAACACATTTTCAAACCTGCCCCGAAGCAAATGTCCAATCCCAATGAAACAATTCCCATCTGCAGAGATAAGTTTTAACCTCAACTGAAGCAAGAAAGCAGAACATGTTTCATGGGAGAGAGAGGGAGAGGGAGAGAGGGAGAGGGAGACAGAGAGGGAGATAGAGAGAGAGGGAGGGAGAGGGAGACAGAGAGGGAGATAGAGAGAGAGGGAGAGGGAGATAGAGAGGGGGAGAGAGAGAGAGATGGAGAGAGAGGAAGGAAGAGAGGGGAGAGGGAGGGAGAGAGGAAGAAGGAGAGAGGGAGAGGGAGAGAGGGAGAGAGAGACAGGGAGAGAGGGAGAGAGGGAGGGAGAGGGAGACAGAGAGGGAGAGAGAGAGAGACAGAAAGGGAGAGAGAGAGAGATGGAGAGAGAGAGGGAGGGAGGGAGGGAGGGAGAGAGAGAGGAAGAGGGGGAGACAGAGAGGGAGAGAGAGAGAGACAGAGATGGAGAGAGAGAGAGGAAGGAAGAGAAGGGACAGGGAGGGAGGGAGGGTGGGAAAGACTCAAGGAAGGTCAAGCAGCACTCCAGACTTGTTCTAACAAATGCCGAGCCCCAGGACGTAGGATTGTAACACACTGAAGCCCCGGCGTTTCTGCAAAATGTCCCCTCTCCCATTCTTCTTCAAAAACAACGCCATTATTGAAGTAGTTTTACATATCATAAAGCGTATGCACTTCAAGTGTACAATTCAATGGTTTTAGTAACTAGTAACTTTATGGAGTGGTGCAACCATCGGCATAAATTAGTTTTAGAACATTTTTATCCCTCCAATAAGATCGCCCACCCCTATTCGCAGTTAAGACTCATTCTCTCCCAGCCTCAGGCAACCGCTAACCTACTTTCCAGCTCTATAAATTTGGCTTTTCTAGACACATTACATAAATGGAATCAATCAATATGTGGTCTTTTGTGGCTGGCACTGTCCACGTGCCGTGTTCTTGACGCCCATCCGTGACGCAGCCTGTGTCAACAGTTCATGCCTTGTAGCTGAGAGGCACTTAGGCTGCTTCCAGGTGGAGCTATTTTAAAATAATAGCGCCACGAACACTCACGTCCAGGTGCTTCTGTGGACACGCAGCCCATCTTTCTTACACTGAGCAGTCTACGAGCGGAACTGCCGGATCTTGCGGTAGTTTTCTGGTTTTGTTTAATTTTTGAGACGCTCCCAAACTGCTTCCCCAAGTAGAAAACATCCTTTCCACTTTGCATCCTTAGGAGTCACGTTGCTCCGCACCCTCATCAATATTCGTTATCTGTCTCATTTATTACAGCCTTGGTAGCAGCTGGGAAAAGTCATGCAGGCTTTCATCCACACTCCTCTAATGGCTGCAGACACCCAGCGTCTTCCCGCGCTTCGTCATGATTGCATTTACCTTCTTTGATGAAACATCTGTTCACGGCTTTGTCCATTTTGTGACTGAGTTATTCATCTTTTTCTTACTGAATTTTAAGAGTTTTTTTATTTTTTGGCAAATTCTCGATACAAGTCCTTTATCAGAAAAGATGTGTGTTTTGCAAATATTTTCTCTAAGTCTGTTGCTCGCCTTCTGATTTTCTTAGTGGCGTCTCTGGAAGTGAAAAGACCTAATCTGCCCACTGGTTTTCTTTTATGATCCGTGCTTTTGATGTTGTATCTAAGAAATCTTTGCCTGTATCAATGTCTTAAACATTTTCTCCTAGGTTTCCTTCTAGGTTGTCATGTTTTAGCCCTGACGGTTAAGTCCACGATCTGTTTTGTTTGAGTCTCCTAAGTTCAGCATATTTGCATATGGTGTCAAACTGTGCCACCCCCTTTCCCTCAAATCAGTGCCACTGCACCTTTGTCAAAAGTAATTGGCAGCTGGTGCCACGGCTCATTAGGCTAATCCTCCTCCTGCGGCGCCAGCACCCCGGGTTCTAGTCCCGGTCGGGGCACCAGATTCTGTCCCGGTTGCACCTCTTCCAGTCCAGCTCTCTGCTGTGGCCCAGGAGTGCAGTGGAGGATGCCCAAGTGCTTGGGCCCTGCACCCCATGGGAGACCAGGAGAAGCACCTGGCTCCTGGCTTCGGATCGACACAGTGCACCAACCACAGAAGCCATCTGTGGAGTGAACCAGCGGAAGGAAGACCTTTCTCTCTGTCTCTCTGTCTCTCTCACTGTCTAACTCTGCCTGTCAAAAAAAAAAAAAAAGTAATTGGCTATAAATACAGAGCTTTTAGTTCTGGACTCTCAATTTGTTACATTATCATACAGACGCTTAGATTTGCTTATCAATCTTTAAAAAAAAAAACTCTGCTGAAATTTGTAATGAACAAGTCGATTTAATCTCCAATCCATGAACGTGGAGTGTCTCCCACTCGCTTAGATCGTGCACTTACTCGGCAGCTCTGTCACTCTCACTGTACAACCCTCACACTCCTCTTGTTAGACTGAGTCCTGACTATTCTGTTTATTCTCTGGGACGCTGCTGTGAACAGCAGCTCATTGTAATCCCGTCTTCTGTATGTGGAACACAATTCTTCTTACACTGAACTTGGGTCCTGAGCCCTTGATGCCTCTATTGGCTATTTCTCACAGCTTGCGTCTCTCACTCTTCTGCCCACCACAAGTCCAAGAAGGTCCTCACTGACGATTCCAGAAACTGTACCCTCCCCCCCCCACCCCGCATTCTGTGCTGCTGACTGAGTGCGGAAGAATAAAGAATCATTCAGAGAGAATCACCTAAGACTAGCATGTGAAAGAACTTACCAGGCCAGCACATCTGATCAGTCCACAGTCTCCTCCAATCGCAAGGTCTCTGTGCACAACCCCAGATTATTTGTTCTGAGGTGATATTACACATACTTTGCAGATCGTGAAAGTACGTTTCTGCAGAGTAGAGTCAGCTTGCATTATTCCAAAACAAAGACCCAGGGCACAGAACCTCAGCTCGAGTGTGCAGACCGCACCGGGAGGGACCACGTGCAGAGGCAGAATCTGATTGGACTTTGCAAAGCAGAGCGTCTCAGCCTGAAGCTTCTAACACGCTCGGATATGCAAGTTTGGGATACTGTACAGTGGGAAGTTCCACCAATAAATTCCGAGATGTCCTTAAAATAAAGCAGCACAAGGACTGACTCACCGTGAGGGACCGAGGTTCAGTCAAAGTGTAAATGTTCTCCTGACACGATTTGGATGAAGCAGCTCCTTCCCTCCTCGCAGACTGGCGAGAAGCAGCAATCCGGTCACAAGACAAGTTTATTCCTAACCCACTGAGGGCGCTGCATCTGACGCCAGCTTGTAAATGTCCAGTGGACGCCCTGAACGGCCGAGCCGACTAGATGTCCACCCCCGAGGATGCAGATCGTGGGCGGGTCGAAGCATCGCTGAGCGTCACCCAAATGCCTGACAGAGAAGCCTCACAGACATGCCTCTGCCCCTGTGGTCTGACGGAGGAGCCGCCTTCCCTGGTTCCTTAAATCCACTCCCACAGAGCGGAAGGGAAGGTTTGGCTGCGGCCTTTCACGTGGGTGCCACTGAGCTGGCCAAAGCACCACTGTCTACTTCGGTCGGAGAGGGTAGCAGAGCCCATGGCCCCACGTGTCTGGATCCCACCCCCGTCCCACTCCATCAGCTCCGTCCCAGGTCTCAAAAGTAAACGCCGGGAGGGTGGGGGGGTGGCTTGTTTTGTCGCCATTTGGGAAGAGCGTGGATCTAGGCACTAAGAAAAATGTGCAAAGAAAACCCAACGGAAACTGAAAGCTGGGGCTATCGCTAGGCATGGAAAGGGAACCCGGGCGAGGAGCAATGGTGGAGCTGGGACACGGCTGAGCAGGAGGCGGCCTGTGCCCCTCCGTGTCGGCGCTGTCTCGCACCCCGTGTTCCCCACAGTCACCCGTGCCCCTCCGTGTTGGCGCTGTCTCACACCCCTGTTCCCCACAGTCACCCGTGCCCCTCAGTGTCGGCGCTGTCTCACACCCCACATCTCCACAGTCACCTGTGCCCCTCCATGTCGGCACTGTCTCGTACCCCTGTTCCCCACAGTCACCCGTGCCCCTCCGTGTCGGCGCTGTCTCGCACCCCTGTTCCCCACAGTCACCCGTGCCCCTCCGTGTCGGCGCTGTCTCACACCCCTGTTCCCCACAGTCACCCGTGCCTCTCTGTGTCGGTGCTGTCTCGCACCCCACATCTCCACAGTCACCCAGGCCCCTCTGTGTTGGCGCTGTCTCGCACCCCACATCTCCACAGTCACCCGGGCCCCTCCATGTCGGCACTGTCTCGTACCCCTGTTCCCCACAGTCACCCGTGCCCCTCCGTGTCGGCGCTGTCTCACACCCCTGTTCCCCACAGTCACCCGTGCCCCTCAGTGTCGGCGCTGTCTCGCACCCCTGTTCCCCACAGTCACCCGTGCCCCTCCGTGTCGGCGCTGTCTCGCACCCCTGTTCCCCACAGTCACCCGTGCCCCTCAGTGTCAGCTCTGTCTCACACCCCTGTTCCCCACAGTCACCCGTGCCCCTCCGTGTCAGCACTGTCTCACACCCCTGTTCCCCACAGTCACCCGTGCCCCTCCGTGTCGGCGCTGTCTCGCACCCCTGTTCCCCACAGTCACCCGTGCCTCTCTGTGTCGGCGCTGTCTCGCACCCCTGTTCCCCACAGTCACCTGTGCCTCTCCATGTCAGCGCTGTCTCGCACCCCACATCTCCACAGTCACCCGGGCCCCTCCGTGTCGGCACTGTCTCGTACCCCTGTTCCCCACAGTCACCTGTGCCCCTCAGTGTCGGCGCTGTCTCACACCCCTGTTCCCCACAGTCACCCGTGCCCCTCCGTGTCGGCGCTGTCTCGCACCCCTGTTCCCCACAGTCACCCGTGCCCCTCCATGTCAGCGCTGTCTCGCACCCCTGTTCCCCACAGTCACCCATGCCTCTCTGTGTCGGCGCTGTCTGACACCCCACATCTTCACAGTCACCCGTGCCCCTGCAACACCATGCCTTTGGTTGTTGCATTTCGGGGCTCGGCTGGGCAGTGGCCCAGTTCACCGGCCAGATCTTCCGTGAGTGGGAAGGATCGGGTTCTGGATCAAGACACTCTCTGGAGCAGCAGGCAGAGCAAGGCGTCCCGAGGGCATAGCTGCTGACTGGGGCCACCTCAGCCTCACACTGAGCCTTCAGGGCATCGCGGCAGGTGAGACGACTGTGGCAACGGAGCACACGGCATGCCCGGCCCACGTGACATTCGTGGCTTCGTTCTGTCCAGGCTGGAGGCTCCACTGGCTGACAGCTGCCCTCCTCCCCGGAGGATCCTGACGAGCTGCCTCCACTGCCCTCTGAGATGGGCCGCTGTGGGCGCAAAGCCACTTCCCTCTCGGTCTGCTCTGTCCCAACCAGGCGCTGAATGGGCTTTGAGCTGATACTTTGGCTCTCAAGAAAGATACACACACACACACACTGGGCATGGATCTTCAGGGGACACTTACCAGGGGAATGACCAGTCCCCAGGACGCTGGCTGCTATCCAGTCATCCGCCAGCAATGGGACCCAACCCTCACGAACAGGACAGTGACCACCGTGAGCTCTCCAGTAGAACGAGCGGGCGCACCCACCCAACACCCATCCAGGGTGCCACACAGTCGCAGCTAGTGGCATGGCTGCAGTTAGATTTTGTCCCTGCGAGCGGCCTCCCTCCAGGGCCCTGCATCCAAGCCGCGTCAGCAGGAGGAGAGGACCATGCAGCGTCCGTCTCCCTGAGCAGGCCCCTGCGGGTCCACGTGCCTCTGCCAGCACCTCCCCCCTCCCCCGGGATGGAACTGAGATGCCAAAGTCCAGGGACGACAGGCATCCAGGACGACAGACTGTGGCCGCGGTGGCCCCAGAAACAGCTGGGCAGCAGCCCCGACGCAGCAACGGCCTCCGCGGGCAGCTGCGCCCCGGGCTCCAGACAGCCGCCCGCGCCTGCGTCCCGGCTCTCCAGGAACTCAGCGCTGGAACCCCCTGCGTGCCAGTACATCCCGAGTGCCGGGAGCGCTTTGCTTGTTGTCGCCGAGTGCGTCTTGATTACGTGTGACGTCAGCAGGGATTGCAGGTGAAATCTTCACAGGGCTGGCCCTGGGCTTGGCCACCTGACAGGTGGCGCTGGAGAAGTGGCCCTGGGAGTCCCTGGCCCTGTGTGGACACAGGTGCCGGCATCCCCTGTCACCGCCTGGGAAGGGCTTGCTGGGTGACGTGCTGCTGGCACAGGCGCAGCACAGGCAGGGAGCCCCAGCACTGTGGAGGCGCTCAGCCACTGCTCACTGCACCAAGGAACTCCAAGAAAAGGGGACAAAGACTCAGGACCTGGAACCCTCGCTGTACGCGTGGACAGTGAAGTGGGCTTCCCACTGCCATGTCCGCGGGCGCGTCGGTACAGGCTCACACCCGCGGCACTGCCGGATACCCTCTGCAGAAGTCGGGTCACTGGTCGGGTACTGGGCAGGCGATGTTTGGGAGCAGGTGTCCAGCTCAGTGACACGGGCCATCAGAGTATCACGGAGCCCGCCCCCTGCCCAGAGCGCCAGTGCCGACATGCCTGACTCAGGACCCATGAGCTGCCACCTGTGCCCGTCCCCATGGGTCCAAGGAGGGATGGGACCTCGCTCCTGAGCCCCCAGGTCTGCCATCTGCCACACAGCTGGATCTGGGTGAGCAGCGCCACACACTCACGTGTCTTGGGGTCAGCACTACAGCTGGGAACCTGTGTGTTGGCTTTTCAACTTGCGTGAGGAATTGTGAGGGCAGTGGATGGACGGACAGACCCACCAGGACAGGCCGACGGGGTTGGTGCTAGAGAGCGGCACGTGCCCGCGAACCTGGTGTTTCTGGGAGTCGCACACCCCTGGGGAGGTCGGGGGAGGAGTCCAGATAGCAGCAGAGAGACGGGGCTCTGCAGGGTCCCCCTAGTCCTGTCAGCAGGAAGCCCGAGAGTGGAAGGGCTCGGCAGGGTCAGAGCACGCGGTGCGGGGCTGGAGCCGCAGGCAGCTGGCAGGTTGCTCAGAGGGGAGACGGGGAAGGAAGTTGTCCCAGCGGTCGGGCGGCTGGGAGGGACTCCTGGGCTCTTTGCCCAGTGTCTCCAAGATTCAGCTGGAGGTACAAGCCCCAGGAACTTCTTCCCGGCCCTGCCCAGGCCCTCAGACCACCACGGCGCCCAGAGGATGTGCGCCATCGTCCCAAGGCCTCGGCAGCTCCATCCCCGCCGCCCTCAGTCAGATCCTGGGCCTGCAGGGACGGTTTCCGGCAAGGAAACCAGACACGAGGCTTTCCTAAAGCCGTAAAGGAAGCTCATTTAATTTCAAACAATAGTGGTTAACAAGTACAAGGGCAGCTCAAAGACAGCATGGAGGGGAGCCCTCTCCTGGGAGGCGGATGGTGCTGGGAGCAGAAAGAGAAGCGTCTGTGCGGCGGGCCGTGCCAATCGCTCCCCAGCGCCCAGTGTGTGCACACGGGCTAATCGTGAAATAAGACGCCAAGCAGTGTAATTGTAGTCATCAGGAGAAAACCGTAGGCCACACCCCTCAGGGTCTTCAGAAACCTCTGGACATGGTCTCAGCCCAGACCAGACAGCATCGCCAAAGCACAAACAGAGCCGGCCCCTCCTCACCCTGGCCGAGAGCCCCGAGACGGAAAAGCACACGGGGCGGGCGTTTGGTCCCTGGTTAAGACACCAAGTGGGACACCCACACCCTACCTCAGAGTGGGAACCAAGACCCCGCTCCACTACGATGCCAGCTTCCTGCAGGTGCACCCTCGGGGAGGTGGAGACGGTGGCTCGAGTCATTGGCTCCCTGCCGCCTACATGGGCCACCCAGAGTGAGTCCTGGCTCCTTGCAGTTGCTGGTATTTGGGGAGCAAACCAGCGACTAGAAGATATTCCCTCTCCCCCCACCCCTCCCTCTCCATCTCCATCTCCATCTCTCTGTTTCTCTGTCTTTCAAGGAAAAACAGACAGGAGACTGGTCAAGGACCTTTGACCATGAAATGGAAACGCCCACTGTGGAAAGAAGGGGAGGGGCTGAGCCGCCATCACCCTGGCTGCAGTCTGGGGCAATCACAGTGCTCCCCTGGCTCGTGCCAGCAGCGGGGGAAAACCACGGCCTGGTGCCGAGAGCCCGGCTGCCCCACCGGCTGCCCTCGGGGAGACAGCCTCCGACAAGCTCTCCGGCAATCCAGCCTCCCTCAGGAGTCCAGGAGACCCTGCCCTCTTCCTCCAGGGAGCGTTCACTGTCTGCACGAATCTGTGCCCCGGCCTCTTCTACTTGGATCTCTCTGGGAAGCTCGAAAATGAAAGCAGAACCTGTGTGCTGAGAGCAAGTCCACCAACTCTCGTCTTCCTGAACGGAAGCCAGCGCCCAGGCCGGCCATCTGGAGGTGCAGCAGCCAGGGTGTGCGGACGCTCCCCTCCCATTCATGCCTGTCAGGGGTTGAGATGCAGCAGCAGGGGCCACTTATTAGAGGCTATTCCTCATGCAAAACACCCCATGTTAGCTGTCACTCAAGGGGCTTTGGGCTCTGCCCCGACTCCTGTGTTAAAGGGGCCTCAGGTCATGACCGTTGGCGGCATTTGGAATTCCAGAACCCTCTGATTAGTGCAATATTTACATATTCTTCAGCAAAACCTCCCCCACCCCCCACCCCCGCCCCACAGAAACGCGTGAAGTTCTTTGGCCTTTAGTCCAGACTCCTGGTGAACTCTGATCAAAGCAGGCTGCCTGAAGAGGATGGTGTCTCCATTGGCGGCCACCAGTTAACCTTTTAGAGGCGGGCCAGCCGGCCAAGGCAGAAACCTCAGTCGAAGGAGGCCTTCTCAGGAAAATTAACCGTTGCCACCTGAACCACCTTGGCCGTCTGACCCCACTGATAGGTTTCTGTGTCCGAGACACATTCACGTCCAAATCAGCCTGGACGTCAGGGCTCAGCAGGGTTTGAAGTGCTGGCCATTGGCTGGGCTAAAGAGCATCACCGAATCACCGCACCAGCGCCGTGGGGGAAGCCATCGCCAAGCGTCAGCTTTCTGAGCTCCACGTCGAGGGACTCCTTTGTCTGCAGGGGTGATTGACACTCGCTTCCTCCGTTGAGTTTGCCAGATGACAGTGTTCTGCTCGCCGAGTCGGCTTGTCGAGTTCCCCCGATCTGCTGATGGAGCTGACGGGCGGGCTGCCGCAGGCTGCCGGATTTTGGTAAGGACGAAGCGGCTCAACCATCTACCAACCCAATGCCACTGCACAGAGTGACTTTCCAAGGAGGAAATTTAACCTAGACAAGGTGCGCGCAAGCCACAGCAGAGCTCCGCCAGGAAACAAACCCCCGGGCCCCCGCTGGGATGCCTTCACCACTCGAAGGGAGAATGGGCTGTACTCTCTCAAAAACAGAGTTCCCAGCCTTCGATACTCTGGTCCTCCAGCTTCGACAAGACCACGTGCCGTTCTGTATTGTTTTGTTTTGTTTTGACAGGCAGAGTGAACAGTGAGAGAGAGAGACAGAGAAAAAGGTCTTCCTTTGCCGTTGGTTCACCCTCCAATGGCCGCCAAGGCCGGCGCACTGCGTCTGGCGCACCACACTGATCCGAAGGCAGAAGCCGGGTGCTTCTCCTGGTCTCCCATGGGGTGCAGAGCCCAAGCATCTGGGCCATCCTCCACTGCCTTCCCGGGCCAGCGCAGAGAGCTGGCCTGGAAGAGGGGCAACCAGGACAGAATCCAGCACCCCAACCGAGATGTGCCATTCTTACCCTCTTCCGAAACACGGTCTCCCGCCCGTGACACTGAACACGTAGATGCCGGGGTTGCCATCAGATTTCAAAGAGGATTGCCTCCCAGTTGGCCTAATTCCCATCAACACCTTCTGCATGAATTAAACTATGCTTGCAAGAGGTGGCCAGTGAAGAAATACAACAGCCTGCCCCACCCAGCCCCATACAGTTTCCTATCCCAGGATTTCAGTTACCAATGGTCAACCTCAGTCTGAAAATACCAAGTGGAAAATTCCAGAAACAAACAATTTATGAGTTTTAAGTTGTGGCTGCTCCAAGCAGCGTGATGAAATCTCACGGCCTCCCACTCCGTCCTGCCCAGGACACAAGTCGTCGCGTGGTAAGGAGCATGCGTGTGGCGTGGGCTGCTGGCCCTGCATCGGTTAGCAGCCATCTCTGTTCACATACACTGCCACAGAGCCCCAAAGCTCGGGAGTAGGGGCTCTGGCACCGCATCACAGTACACTGTTACGTTGTTCTGTTTTGCCGTTGTCCGTCTCTTACTGTGCCTCACTTGTAAGTTACGCTTTCCCGTAGGTGTGCATAAATAGCAAATGCATTTACATTCCAGTGCAATCTGGTTTCAGGCGCCCACGGGGGGTGCTGGAACGTACACCCCCCCCAGTTAACGGGGTACTGGAACAGTTGCATTGTAAGCTTCTCTTTTTACCCCTTCCTCACTTCCCTGGGTAATGAACGTGGGGATCCATCACTCAGGCATAAAAATGACGGCTGATGGGCAGAGACACAGGACAGCCAGTGCGGCGAGCGCCTGGAGGCTCAATCCCACCCAAGAAGAGGGAGAACGGGCACGGCTCGCCTCATCCCCCCATCCCGCTCCAGCTCCCTCCTTACGACCTCCTAACTCTTTCATCCCACAGCCTCTCATTCCCCGCCTCCCAACCCTGTTTCTCCTGTTTTCAAAAACATTTTCCATCTTTCTGGCTAATTTTCCACCCAGATCATTGTAAGCAAATGACCTCTATGTTTTCAAAACACCAAATCTTGATTGCAAAACCACTATCATATTATACAACCATAAAAACAGAAAGATTATTATCTGTGCTTTCTATTAGTTAAGAAAATATGAAACTAAGTATCCTTCTCCCTAGCATCTAGAAAAGCATGCTAATTCTTGGCTGGACTAGAGAAGCAAGCATGGTTAAAACATACAAGGGTACTTCAAAGAGTTCAGATAAAATAGAATTAAAATATTTGTTTATTCTGGTATTAAAAAAACTTCAGTCCACGCATAGTTGTTCGTGGTGTGCATTCTCCATGACTTTCCGAAGCTCCCATGCGCAAGCTGCCTTGGAGGGGCTGGCACTTCAGCCCAAGAAGCACTCAAGCTTTGCTTTTATTTCTTGTTGCAGTCAGGAAGCTGGTTTGCAAAGCGCACTCGGCAGTTGTCAGTGATCAGGCCCTTTCTGTACGCCACGGCAGAGCTGCGCACGCTGTCCATCATGTCACTTCTCACGGTCCCTTGGGGCTGGCGAGTCCACTCTCAGCTGGAGACCCTGCCGGAGGTTCAGAGAGGAAACCGACTTGTCTGAAATCATGGCTGGTTAGTGGTGGCAAGACAGGGACCTGCACCTGGGATCCAAGCCAAGCCAGCGTTCTTGACCACGAGGCTCTTACAGATGTGTCTTCTTATCCTATTTCGTAAAGGGTTTTATTTATTTATTTGAAAGGCAGAGTTACAAAGAGCAGAGGCGGAGGGGAGAGAGAGAGAGAGAGAGAGAGAGAGAGAGAGAGAGAGAGAGAGAAAGTCTTCCATCCATTGGTTCACTCCCCAGATGGCTACAATGGCTGGAGCTGGGTTTATCTGAAGCCAGGAGCCAGGAGCTTCCTCCAGGTCTCCCACGTGGGTGCAGGGCCCAAGGACTTGGGTCATCTTCTACTGCTTTCCCAGGCCATAGCAGAGAGCCTGATTGGAAGAGGAGCAGCCAGGACTCGAACCAGCAGCCATAGGAGATGCCAGCACTGCAGGCGGTGGCTTTGCCTGCTACGCCACAGCGCCGGCCCCCCGCCTAGCAGTTTAGATGTGCACATCCATATGGGGGTCCCGGATGTGAGTCCGTGCTCCACTCCTGGATGCGGCTTCTCGCTAACGCACACTCTGAGAGGCAGCAGTTAAAGACTCAGGCACCTGGATCTCTGCCCGGGGCAGAGCTGGACTGAGAGCCTAGCTCCTGGCTTTGTTCTGGTCCGTCCCCAACCGTTGTGTGCATTTGCAGAACAAGCCAGCGGATGGAGTCTCTCTCTCTCTCTCTCTCTCTCTCTCTCTCTCTCTTTCTCTCCTCTATAAATAAATCATTAAGTTTTTAAATACACGGCTTCCATCTCGCCAACAGTTCTCAGGCCCTGTTCCTCGGTCCTGATGGACAACACTCTCGTGTTCACGTCCTTCCAGCGGGGACAGAGCCTTGGACTTGGGGGGGGGGGGGGTTAGCCTGGGAAGCTGCTGTGGCTTCAGCCGGGCAGAAAAGTTCCTCCAACTTCACAAGAAGGGGGCGGGGAGATTCCCACCCTGTGACCTCCAGCGTGTCCCCAAAGCCCCACTTTGCAGAACTACACAGCAGCAAGCCTTAGGAGCCGGCTGGGTTCCAGGTGAGGGCAGAGAGGGGAATGGAACCAAACAGTACACACACACACACACACACACACACAGGGAGGGGTCGCCCCTGCAGATCCGCAGAAGCTGAATAGCTCCCCTGGCTTGAGGAGGCCACCGTGTTGGAATGAGCAAATGCACAAAAACCTGATCCTCTCCCCCCTGGAAACGGACTGGCTGTGTCCACCCCGGAAGCGGGTCCACAGTCCTCCTGCACCTGTTACACACACACACACACTGCCACCACATGGCCAAGGGCTCCAGGGCTGCCCCGCGGGCACTCTCAGCCCCACGGTGCGTGACTGTTACCGTGAGGATTCTCAGCATCTGCCGAACGGGCAGGCCCCACGTGCGGAACGACAATGGATAGGCGAGCGCGGAGCCAGCCGGGATCAAGTCGGATTCTGCTCCTGGACGCATGAAAGCGATATTCAACACTTGTCTCAAAGGAAAAAGACACTTGTTAGCATTTCTTTTTTTATTTTATTTATTCATTTAAAATTCAGAGTGACAGAAGGGTAGAGACAGACAGAGAGGTCTTCCATCCGCTGGTTCACTCCCCAAATGCCCACAACAGCCAGGGATAGGCCAGGCAGCAGCCAGGAGCCAGGAGCTGAATCCAGGCCTCCCAGCGGGTGGCCGGGCGCCTTAGCGTCTCCTGCCTCCCAGGTGCATTGGCAGGAAGCCGGATCAGAAGCAGAGGACACAGGAGTCGAACCAGGCACCTCGATTTGGTATTCAGGCGTCCCAGTGGTGGCTACACCCGCCGCCGTGCCAGCCGTTACCACTTCTGAGGACAGTCTTGCCTCTGTGGTCATTAAGGTCCACGCAGAGGCGAGGGGCAGAAAGGCCGGGGAAGGGCGGTGCCGGCAGAGCGGCAAGCCGCCGGGTGCGGTGCAGTGCAGAAGCTGGGTGCTCGCTGGGTGCTCCTCGCTGCGGCACCAACGTGGAGCCCAGGCCGCCCGCTCAGCCCTACCGGCAGCCTCAGCCCGGGGCACCCCCACTGCCACTCCTGCCCCAGGCCGGCCGTCTCCCTGCCCCTGCCAACAGCGAGGGGGGGACCCCGGAACCCATTCGGGCAGACTCCAGGGTCCTGGTGGTCTCTCTTCCCAGTGATAGGGGTCCGTCCTGTGCAGCGCGGATGTGACAAAGGTGCCTGCACGCTGAGGGGCAAGCGGAGAAGGAGCTGCACCCCCCCAGTCGGGACTCTGGGCAGGAACAGCTCTCAAAGGGGCTCAGCTGGGGAGCGCGGCCTCGTCTCCAACAGCCGCCTCCCGCTCGGACGGAGGCTCCTCCCTCCTCCGGCCGAGTTTGGGGAGCACTCACTGTTCTCCTCCGTGAGAGTCCTGCTGACGCATGCCTGACAGCTGCAGGAGCAGTACAAACACGCTGGCTGCAGAAAGCAGCGTCGCACACGACGCGTGCTCAGCCGCTGGTGTGCCCGCGTGCCCTGGAAGCAGTCCTGTGTGGCCGCGTGCCCTGGAAGCAGTCCCGTGTGCCCGCGTGCCCTGGAAGCAGTCCCGTGTGCCCGCGTGCCCTGGAAGCAGTCCTGTGTGGCCCGCCTCCGTGCCCTGGAAGCAGTCCTGTGTGCCCATGTGCCCTGGAAGCAGTCCTGTGTGGCCGCGTGCCCTGGAAGCAGTCCTGTGTGGCCGCGTGCCCTGGAAGCAGTCCTGTGCTTGCAGACTCACACCTCGCACCCCTGCTTGTCTCCCCTTCAAAGTGTCCCCAAGCAAAGACCCCGTCCCCAAGTCCTTGGAGAAAGCTGCCCCCATCTGGGACAAATCCACGCATGCGCCCAGCCGGTTTTCAAAAGTCAAGGGCAAATGAGCGTCGTTTTACACATGTGGTGTCAGGGACTGGAACACGCTGGCGAGGAGCGGGCTCCCTCTCATTCTCAGGCGCTCAGACACTGCCCAGCAAACGCAGCACGGCGATAGCGCGGTGACAGTGCTGTACCCCAGTGCACCTGCTTCTCGCCATTTAGCTGCCTTCCCTGAAGAAATGCTCCTGCCCACAAAGAAAACCAGCATGGCGTGGAAGTTCAGAACGACAGGATAAACAGTCTGGCCCGGGAAGCCTTTTCTGTCCCTTCCTTCATTGGCTCTTTGTGCCTTAGGCGACGTAAAATAAGCCTTTGAGAATTCCATGAATAATTCCACTTGACGGTGCACTGATCCACAAAGCACACACTGAGCGTCAGAAACATCGTTGTTACACCCAAACTGAACTCCCAGCCCGGGCGGGCGCTGTGCCGTTAACTAGCTGGCCGGAGCAGTCATCGTGAGCACACCCCAGGGGCATTGGCTGTAGACCCCGCTTTGGGGGGCCAGGCGGCATCACATCCTGTTGTGGCCACAGACGGCGCACCTAGCGTCAGCCGGGCTCCTCGTAACTGGACGTTATCCGTCAGGCTGTGTCTGGTGAGACAGTGGGCAGGAAACCACACCATCAGGACCCCAGAGCGCCAGCCCTGCTGGAAACCGGTCAGCACTGGTCAGTCCTGGCGTCCATGTGCATGGACACACAGCAGGGAGAGTCCGGGACGTGCATGCAGCATGAGCTTTGAGAATGGCGCGGTGCCGAGAGACCACGTCCAGAAGATGGAACGACAAGTCAGAGCCGGGAAGTGGCCCCTCCGTGTGGGATCTGAAGGAGGCTCCTCACAGCTCACCCTGCCCCGGACCTGTGGACGTCTGTGATCAGATCATGGACTGACCCGTGGAGCCGATCTGGAAATTCGGGGATGCCAGGGGTCCCAGCACCTCACACGACCACGGAGGAAAACGGCGTGGGCTTCCTGTGTCCCCAAGTCTCGGGCAAATCCTTGCTGAACTGGCACGCCCTGCACGGACAGGACCAGGACTCGTAGACCTGCCAGGTGGCCCCGCCCCTCCTCCACGACTGTGCAAGCCCCCTCGGCCGCCTGCCCTGTGCTGTCCCCGCCTCTCCCGTCCCCGCAGTGCCATGCACGCCTTCTCCAGCGTTTCCTTCACAGGCCAGGGAGCACTCCGCGGTGCAGGTAGGGACAGTTGCTGTGGCCTCCTCTGCCTCCGCCTCTCACGGTGCCCCCGGTGCCCACGAGGCTCAGGTGAAGCCCATGCGTGTCCTTCAGGGCCCGTGGCTGGTAACCGAGCTGTCTTTTCTCGGCCGTGAGTCATTCAAACCAGTAATTACCACCAGGCTGGTGGGTAAATATCACTACGCAGCTACATGCAGCCGATGCTAATGCGTCGTGGTCTGTGGCAGCGGCTCGTTAACGATGGAGGAGGAATCGCTCGCCACCCCCTGCCCCAACCCCGGTGTCGTAGATGGAGCCTCCACGCCTGGGCCGTCGACGCTCAGAGCACTGCAGACTTCCAGGCATTCCCATGGCATCTGAGCAAGGAGCCGCTCCGGCTGCACGGACACACCGAAGGTGTGGGAGCACCGCACACTGCTCAGAAATCATGGCTCCCAGGGAACGGGGTCCACCAGCACCCAGGGCGAGTCCCCCAGTCTCCCACTTCTGGAGAGGCTGCACGAGGCTTGGTGCCCACGAGCCAGCAGCTGACGCGGCTGGATTTATAACCCGGGCTGAGCGTTTGGACGCGGGGAGCTGGACTGCGCCACCGAAGCAGCGCTACTCCTCGATGTGTGCTTTCTGTGCGTAGGGAAAGCCGGGCCGACAAACACGTCAGAGTGTTTTGAACTCTGTTATGTAACAGTCCTCAATGCATCACCGATCGCAGATTTTCAAGAGACGCCCTTGCTTATTAGTGAAATAAGACAGCAGCTTGCCCGGCTCTGCAGACAGATGCGTTTCCAGCCAGTCACAGGGAAACGCTCTCCCACTGAAGTTTTCCAGGGGTGGCCCGGAGCAGTCACCTGACAATAACACCGCAGTCATTTAAGCTACATTAACGTGCTTATTTCAAAAAACTCCACGTTTGACAGGTTGCTCTGCCTTCACAGGAAAATATTCAGAGTTCTTAACAAAAAGCCACGCAGAGAAACCCGGAGTCTTCCGAGAGGAATATCTCAATCCCTTCAAGCCGCACAATTTAACTCGCGCTTTCTGCTCAGTGCCTGCACCTCTGCAAAGTGGCCCAAAGCAAAGGCCCTGCAGTGACCAGGACGTCCACACGGACCCAGTGCTGACCACAGCCCCGCATCCCCAGTCCCGGGAGTCTAAGGCGAGCACTGCTACATATGAGTGACTTCTGCAATGTGTTTCTCACTGCTCAGCCTCCCACACCCGCGTCACTCCTTGCCGAGAGGCTGTGGACAGGAGCCTGCTGCTCTGGGCTCGATTTGTTACCCTAAACGTGCACAATCGAGGAAAATGAGGGAAGCTGAACACCCCCAGGACGTGTGACTGACGACGCCACGCCCACGCTCGGGTGCAATGAAGCGAGCTGATGCTTTCTTCCCACAGCAGCGCGTCTGACATTTAAAGACCGGATGTGAGATTTTTACAGGGTAAACTCGATCTTGGTAGATGCTTACACCGCAGTACTCTGTCAAATTCTTCTTTTAAAAAGAAAAAGATTTATTTATTTAAAGGCAGAGTTAGAGAGAGGCGGGGAGAGACAGAGACATCCTCTATCCACCGAGCCACTCTCCAGATGGCCAGGAGCTGGAACTCCATCCAGGTCCCCCATGTGGGTGGCAGGGACCCAGGGACGTGGGCCATCCTTGTCCGCTTTCTCAGATGCATTAGCAGGAGGCTGGATCGGAAGCAGCGCAGCAGGAACTCGAACCGCGGCTCATATGGGCAGCCGGTGGTCAGGTGGCGGCTTCAGCAGCCCCACATTCTTATACATCAAATACAAAAAGCCGTACAGTAACTAAGACCACACAGCCTTCAGCCACACACCCGTCCCCCATTCATTCCCTGGGCCCAGAGCTGTCCGGGCTCTGAATCTCATCACTCCACGGCACCACGTGAAAGCCACACGTGCTTCCTCCCCATAAGGGACTTAGAGTCCTTGCTGCCGGCTCCCGTGGGCGCACCTCAGCCTCACCCCCCGGCGACACTCCCCAAGCTCTCCCTTGTCCCATGGGAGGCATTTCCAAGACACACTGGAACCTGAGTCTGGAAGGATGACCCCACGTGGCCACTTGAGCCGGGCTCAGGAATGACAGGCAGGCCTAGACGCTAAGCTTCTAGACATTTCTATGCAAGCCATGCCGCTTCAACCCCAAGAAGAAGCAAACGTTAATGTGGCGTCTACAGCAGTGACCCAGGGTCTGAGGACTCCCCCCCTCCGGAAGCTGGCAGGCGGGGTTAGAAGTAAGACCAGGGTTGCAGCAATGGAGCCATCCCGTGGTGCTGAGTGGCTGGCAGAGGGGGCATGGTGACCCCTGAGCACCGGGGAGGTCCCCCAGGTGCACACCAAGGCCAACACGAGCGCAACAAGGGCCACGCGGCAAACAACGCCCCGCAGCCATCAGAGACGTGGTTGTCCTCTGTGGCTCCTCCTCGAAACGCGTCGCCTCGTTCTCACACACACACACACACACACACACACACACACACTCAGGCGTGCACCGTCAGCACAGCCTGCAGCCTGCGCTCACCGCCTTTGCAGCCTGGTGCACGGCACACAGCCTCCCCTGGGGTGGCACAGCTGGCGCCAAAGGCTTCATTCAGCCAGGAGAGCCTGCCCCCCCCCCATCCTAGCCCTTGCTGAACAAGGGGCTGCTCAGAGAGAGGAAGAGGAGGGTCAGAGGGGGAGGCGCCGGAACACAAAACGGGAAACAAGCCAGCGTCTCCTTGCCTCTGGCTTCTCACGAGCGGGGTACGGCCCCGCCAGGCATGTGACAGGGACACACCAGGCTGCACGGTCCTCGTGTGCAGCTCCCGTGGCTGGCCTGGGCCTGGGCCCTGAGCAGTCCTGCCAGCCCACTGCCCACCGGCACGGGAGCAGACAGAGCCACAGAGCCGGCTTCTCAGCCCTGTCTGCCTGTCAGTGAGCCCCCCCAAACCCAGCGTTCACAAGACAGGGGCCTTGGCTGCCCCTGGAAGTCACTCATCATGTGTAGGAAAAGCGCAAAGTGGAAACCAAAGTTTGGCTTCACTCTCAAACGCTAAAAACACAAGCGCGTCCCAACACCTTTCACACTTCCCCTCTGACACACACACACACACACACACACACACACACACTTACATTTCTGTTCTATTTCACACTGATCAGAGCAGCAAGAGCAGTCTGACGACAAACTCCAGGGGGCCTATGTTGAGGTTAAGCTACCGCCTGGGACCCCGGCATCCCATGTGAGTGCCGGGTCAAGTCCTGGCTTCCCATCCAGCTCCCTGCTAACGCTCCTGGGACAGAGCAGAAGACGGCCCAGGTGTCTGGGTTCCCCGCCACCCACGTGGGAGACCCAGATGGAGTCCAGGGCTCCTGGCGTCAGCCTGACCCAGCCCTGGCTCTAGTGGCCATTTGGGGAGGGAACCAGCAGATGGGGGATCTCTCTATCTCTCTCTCCTCTCTCCTCTCCCTCTCCCTCTCCCTCTCCCTCTCCCTCTCCCTCTCCCTCTCCCTCTCCCTCTCTCTCTCTCCCTCTCCCTCTCTCTCTCTCTCCCT